>NC_031775.1:4536500-4606713 GCF_001522545.3 Parus major | reverse complement strand
GAGCCGAGCTACACCACATGAAAAGGACTTTTCTTCCTAGATTTGCCATCCCATCGAGCAGCAAGAGGTTTTATTATTTAATATTACTCAATTTCTGTTAAATAAACAGCTTTTTCCACTTCTCTCCAAGGATTTTTTTTTTTTCCTTTTCCCAGACCAGTTGGTGGGGAGGGGGTATTTCCCTGGGGAAATCCCCATTTGGAGTTTTCCTCCCTAATTTTCCCTAAACTAGGACATTTATGTAAAAGATTGTTTCTTTGAAAATGGGGAAAGACTAATAGGGAAAAATATATCGTATTTGTAACTACCAACCTTATTCTCCCCACAGTATTCTCCCATTTTTTCCCAATATTCCTCCCCACAAATAAAATCTCTTTGCCTGATAATACCTCTCTGGAAAGCTCATATTTTAAGCCAAGAGATAGAACTTTTTTTATTGCTGAGGTACAATATTTTCCTGATAAGCCAGTCCTGATAAGCCAGACACACTAAGAAGTGCTTAGTTATAAAGACCATTTTAAGGCATCAAAAAAAATTACAGTTCTTAAAAATATTGAATAACCTTGAGACCCAGTTCTGTGTATCTATTTTAAGATTAAACAAATCAAATCACATATAACAAGCTCCCTTCATGTTTTTAGTACAAAAAAATAAACCAAACTGAAAATCAGTACAACACTGGAAACAAGTACAATCTGTAAATGCATTGGTTTCTGTTGTAATATTAATGATTTCCATGAAGTTTGTTTTAGGCAAGCAGGAAAAATGGCAAAATTTCAAATTATGGCTTTCAAACACATTAATGTAGAAGACCAAATTCAGTCTGTCAGATAATATTTTTGTCCCTTCTGTGTTTTGTGAGCTTGTACTAATGTGACATCCTCATGAGCACTGGCTGCTCAGTACAATGAGTGAGTATGACATGGATAAGCAATATTAGGATATCTGTGCCATTAATCTTGGGAGCAATACAGCAGCTGAAAACATGGAAAAAGAGATAGCAATATATGACCGGTAAGCATTTTGTGAAGCATGAGAGGGCCAATAAAGCAGCTTTCAAAGTGCTCAATTTGAGCATGTGTGCTACAAGGATCTGGATGTTCTACCTGTTTCCCCCACCTGCATTTACCACCTCTTTCATGCAACTGCAAGACTAAACTGAGCAATGGGATATGAGATACCAGACATTTGGAGGTACTTTTTCAATATATTTTCACAGCCAGAAGGCTTTTCTAAGCCAACTAGTGGGACAAAGTCGTTACTACAGGGAATACAGATATTTTTCAGGGCTTATCTTGTTCCCTCATGCTGGAGTTCCACAACACATACAGTGATTATTGGTCATGTTGCTGGCTCCCTAAAAGCTCATACAGTCCAGAACTGACATCCATATTCCTCTGCTCCAGCCCAAGGATGAACTCCCTGGTTCCCTAGAAATAGCACAGTTCCCTTGAAGTTGTGCTGCTGCAACCATCGCCACGTTTTCCAACAAAGTCCTGTAGCTGACCTAGCCAGAACAGCTGTACTGCCAAGGACTGTCATTCAAGTTAATTCCAGATTTATTTTGGCCCTCTGCTCCTGCTGCACTGGTCAGCAGTGCTCCCATGAACCCTGAGCCTGTGGCTACAAACACTTGCCCCTCACCCTGATCCCCCTCAGGGATCAGCATGAACAGAGAAAGAGCCTGGGCCTACTGACTGCAGGGCCACGGGACAAAGACTGCCTGGACAAAATATGCCAGGAAGAAAATCATGGGACTTTTATTGAATTAAAGTAATTCAAAGCAAGATCCCAGAATTCCTTAAGCTTCAGACACCCATGGCACAAAAAAAGTTTTATAATCTATGAACCAAACACAGTAGATTATGTATTCCAACCACTGAGCAACTAATGTGAACTGCTGGCACATGCACCAATATGCTAAGTTTCCATGTGTAGGCAAGGCCTTTATTTTTCATTTCAAACTAAAAAAAACTTGAAAAAAGAACAGGAACTGGCCCATAAAGGATATTTCTTCAAATTGGATTCCAGTAAATTTTCTTTGCTACAGAAAATATCATTTCTCTTTTCCTACTTAGTTGTGCAATATAATATGTTATAATCACATTTAGCTGGAACAATAACAGTAGCACCTGCATAATAGGCGCTGCAGAACCATTCTTTCTCAACAGCAGTAGGAGTGAAGTCATCTAAAGTTGAAGTAATGACTTTGCTGGTCTTAATGGCTTCTTCAAGTCTCAGTTCAAAGGGAGTAGGAAATACACCTATCAGTGTGAACATTTTCCAGAAAATTTCTCATAAATCCAAATGATTTCATTACTTCTCAGAGAGTATCTTTAAATTACATGTAAAGGATTGGCTTCACATTACGAATGAAAATGCCACATATGCAACCCAAAGAGATTTTAGTTAGAATGTCTAGAGTTGATGCTCAATCTCAACTTTCACTTTGAAATTGCTGTTTCTATAACAACATGTAGCAGACAAGCCCATATGATTAGTCTGCTTTCATTTAATCCGTAAGAGAATTTTCATAACAAAAGAATAAAAAAAATCTGCAGGCATTAAGCTATTTTCAAGAGAAATTGTTTAAGTAGTAAAGGATCCAAATATGTTTTCAATTGTATTTTTTTTTCTTGTTTTAATTTCAGTTGAAGAAGAATTCACAGTCATTCTCTGTCAGCCTGACATTTTTGTAAAATTGTTTAAGATACCCAAATCATGTACCTTTTACATGTTAGCTTTAAGGATACTCTGCAAACATAAGGACAGTCTCTTAGCAAAGACTTATCAAGTTAGATTTTAGGTTCTAAATGCATTGGTTACTCATAGGAGCAAAATACCTTAGCACAATATGGTTATTTTAAAACGAAAAGCAATACTAGGGTTTAGACTTAAACAGAGAAGTCCAAGGAAAGATAAGAGCCAGCCTGACAGATAATTAAAAAAAAATATTCCTGTCATGTTTTAGAATGATTTAATCATTCTATAATTTCCCAAAGCTTACCATTTCTTAACTGATACTGTGAACAGCTGAAAAACAGAATTATAGCAGAGGCTGACTAGTGAAATTGAAAGTGACTAAAGAAGTAAACCTACTTAAATATGTATCACAGTATAAATATTTATTTAATGTAAATGTATGAACAGCTGGAAGAAAAAATAGCACGACAAAAAAAGGTGATTTTATTTGAGGAATCAGTTTAAATCCTAGCAATTAAAAAAGACATCCTAACACCAACAGGTCACATTTTTATGACCCATTTAAATGTTTGGGTTCTACAGCAGTCTCAGTCTGAATGAGAATGTAGTAATCTCTCCCAGGAACATTCAAGCCACCAAAAGCTGATTCTCCTGCTGTAAGAATCATTCTTTTTCACCCCATTCCCCCACATGTTCCCAATCATAGCCTATACCAAACAAGCATTTGTGCAGCCATGTAATGAGCTGGGTAAGAGAATTGATTAAAGAGAAACACAGTTGAAGCCAAGACTCCTCTTGCCACCCAGATGACTTTAACTCCCATAAGTTGCCCTGTGCCTGCCTGGCATGACACGGCACAGCAGCTGAACAAGCAGCTGGGCCCCGGAATGCTTCTCAGAATTGGTGTTGGCACTGAGAGCTCACAGCAGCACAGCAGCAGAATCCAGAGTGGCCTGTGCTTAACACAGCTTCCAAATGTGTCTATTTACTTATGTAAGATGAACCCAGCTATGGTGATAGCAAATAACATTTGATTCTTCTGCCCATCCTTATAGGATATTAACCCTTGATGCCTACACCAAAACCAGTTTTTGAAAGCATTTGTTCTTTCTAATGTTTGTCATTCTAGAAGGTCCTTCCAATAACACTGCTAATTTAATTACTTCAGATTAATTACTGTTTCTTTGGCCAAATAGTAAGCAACATTTTAAATTTACATTTTAAACTCAGGCATGAACAACAGCAATAATGTAATCCTAGACAACAGAGCTTCCAAAGTTATTGTGCTCTGGACAAAACCAACATTAAGAAAAGCAGTTTATTTTAAGGCACTAAAATATTTTGAAAAATTTTCCATTTCTCCTTCTAATTAAGACTGTAGCCAACATTTGTTGGAATTCCACCTTGCTGAGGACAAAAGTCTACCAGAGCATTGCTAGTGGACTTAAAGCAATACATTCCCAAGGGCTGTCTTATAGAACCGTCATATAAAAGGTTATTACTTTTCCTATAGAAAAACATCCTTCTTTTTGTAATAGAAGGAATTTACATCCACATATAAGGAATATTATGTTACTGCTGGGGGACTGCAAATTTCACTGAAGTACATCCCACCCTTATTTTACCTTATTCTACACATAAAGCACTCTGCATACCAGCAGCTTAGAGCCCTAATGACTGCATATATTTCTTAAACCGAAAAGAACATCCCCCAAAATAATAAAACAAATTTGAATACCCCAACAAAAATCCCCATACAACCAATTTTACCTTGTTGATGGAAACCATCAGTGCTGGCTCCATTTTAGCCTCAGCTTCTTCTGGTGAGTAATAACAAAGGAGTTTTCCACCTCTCAGTATGCAATACAGCCTCCTCCAGCTCGTTACACCTCCTACCATTTGCTAAAGGGAAGAAGTAATCAGAAATTTCCAAACATAAACCTAAAACAAAATCATATTGCAAGGTATACACATATCAGCCCTGAGTGATCAAAACTTAGCCACACCAAATTCATTCCTAAAACAAAGACCTCCTGTTACAGAACATTTCAGTCATTGATTCCTGAAATGTTCTCAGTACTTTAAATGTCTTCTGGTGTTTTGCAGTTTTTGCAGACTTGCCATGTGACACTAACAGTACAGAATCTGCTGGTTCACACAGAATGAAATTTTGATCTGGTGTCTACAGTAAAAAAAGCACCTTTATTACCTACGGCAATTGCACAGTAATAAAAAGAGTGTTTCACTTTGGAAATACACAGTACATTCAACAAATGTTAAGCAAAGACAATTGTTGAGAATTTCCATTTTCTCAAATGAATTTTCTGAACAGCTTTCATAAAACCATAACAGTTTCACAACCAGTTTAATGCCTGTAATTCAGCACTCCTAACAAATGACCCAGACCCTCTGGCCCTCCACTATCACCTTCTCATATGCCAAGTTGTGCAACAAACCAACATAGAGAAGAGAGTTCACATGAACCATTTCTGAAGGGATGACTTTAAATATGGCTCAGTTCACCAGCCTGATTTGCCATGCTGTGATAGGAACTCTTGTGTCAGCACAACAAGGGGTACATACAAAGATGAGAGCCACAGGATTATTAGGACTGATGCCATCAAATACCACTGCAAACCAACTCTGAAACAAGAGTTTTACTTGACCTTTACTAACAGCCTACATCATTCATTCCAAGGAAACATTGATTTCTCCATGCTCAGCCACTGAAGGCACCTTTTGTGACTATACCTGTGAGTTTCCCCCTTGCTCTAGGTAGAACAGGTTGTCTTGGTTCTAGAAGACAGGTGTCTGCTAGGGAGAGCAGGAGCCTCCCTTAGAATGAAAGAATGTAGACCCCCTCCCTCCAAATTATTATAAATTTTGAAGTCAAGGGGGCTCTCAGGCAGAGATCTGGGGATAGGAATAACAGTTCTTTACTAGTATAACCAGGCAAACAAACAACAATAACTACAGCAATAACAAGAACACAGAACCAGGGACCCCGGGACAGCTTTCTTGGCTGAGATGGGATGGAGGAGAGGCTTTGTTTCACAAACCCCCTCGGGCAGTCAGTCCTGGTGCTCCTGCAGGGCTCCGAGGAACAGTCGGCTGGAACAGCAGGGATGAGCTGAGATCCTGGGCCGGTGGCTGAGGTGGATCAGCAGCTCCGCGGCGGTGCCTGGCACTGCCACACATCCTGACATACAGAGGGTGCGAGGCCGCCAACAAAGAGGGGAGGAGAAGGAGAAGAAGCAGCAGCTCGAAATTCCCTTCTCTCCACCGCAGCAGCGCCGCGACCCAGCAGCAAGAACGTCTTTCCCCGAGGCTGAAGAAAGCCAGCTAAAAAACTGTCTCCTCCCTCCTTTTCTGCCCCCTTCCCCCCCCGCCCCTCCCGGGCTCGGTCACTCTTTGTCCGCTGTGAGCACCCCTGAGTACCGGTAGTTAGGTTGTCCCAGCACATAATGGGTAAAAATTCCACGGGCCGGCCAGAACACAAAACATAACAAGAAAAAAAAGGACACCTAACCCTCAACACAGGTAAAAAACAATTCTATATACACCACTTCAGGTAAAAGCAAATGTTTTAACAATTGACTTAGTGACAACAATTAACAGCCCAGGATGCAAATACAAGCAAGGTCTTCTTACCTGCTGATTTAGAAATCCTGCCATCATATCCTTGGCCATGCAGGAGGGCTGGACAACTAAACGGCAACACATGTTTCCATACAGGGGTAGCCAAAAAGAGGAGTCCTCTGGGGGAAAGAAAAAGGCAAAAGACAGACAAACACTCAGTTCTGAATAATTGCCCTAAACATATAGTTTTAGCTTTCTACATCTGTTTTTGCATTAAGATCATGAGTGTAAATAAGCATATTTTCATATTTTAAAAAAAGACATTTAATCCTGTAGGATTAGATTAGAAATTATTTTTAGTTTTCAGGAAGTGTTTTTTAGTTGAAAAAAATTAGTAAATTCCAAAATAATTTCAAGTAAAAATAGCAATAGTGTTCTGCTAAAAAGAGCTGTTCTTACATAAAATGTAGTTCATTCCAGAGCTAGAAACTGAAAGGTAAGTACACTGGCACTCTCATCTAGTATGATCCCTGAGCCCATTCCATTGTTGCACACAGTTCCATTTATACATGAGCACTTTGCTTTGGATTGTTTTAGTAAGGCTTGGAATTTGTATCTACTTTTGCCTTCAGCACTAGAAGAGCATTTAGGGTTCCAAGGAGTTTCTAATGAACTGGAATCGCTCAGCTCTGCTATGCAATAGGCTCTCTCTTCTGTAATTAGAAGTAGGTAATGCAATGTTCCATTAATGTGACTCTGTCTTTGGTCAAGGTTTAGAAATGCTTTAGAATAACATCCATGTATGTCCTTTCTCACCAGACTAAATTATGTAAATTAATGTCAGAAAAAGGAACTTCAAGAAGAAAGGATATGAAGTACTAATAAAGAAAGGCTTACAAATATCAAGGGTACTCAGAAGTATTCAGCCAACACTTCAAGAAATTAATGCTCCATAAATCTTCAAATTTGTACTTATTCAGAATTACTGAAATGTAAAGAAGGGAACTCCCTTTGAGGTCAAGTTTATCCCAGTAAATGATTTAAGTTCCCAGAAGCAACAGTGAAAGTCCCATGCCTTAAGCTAACAATTGGAGGATGGCTTATGGGAGTAGCTATCCTTGCAGAAAATAATGGACAAAGTACTAAAAAGTGAAAATACTACCATCAGTTGCAGTATAATCAGTCCCCTACAGCGTCAGCATCCAGGCTGACTGCTCCCAACTTGTGCTGCCCCAGAGATGAAGGAGCAGGCAGCACAGACTGCAAGCATATACACTTACATCCCGTGTTAAATCTGGGCCTCAAACAACGTCGCCAAACCAAAGCAATTTTTCCTCTTTCCTTATGACTACAGAGGAACAAGCTGCTGTTCCTTCTGATACTCTTCCTTGGTTGTGAGGAAGGGGAAATAATTTGTATATAACTACAACTCACATAAGATGGAGATGCAAATGACAGAAAAACTACCAAAATAATAAAATTTTCATCTGGATTGAAATTTTACTCAACTTAAAGTTTACTCAGTTGTGTACAGATGCCTGGTTTAGAGCCATTAAATATTTTATTAAAGTTGTTCTATATTGAGTATCAAGCAAAAGAATCTCTTTAGGATCTTTAGATTACAAGGGTTTCATGCAAATCGTTACTGGATTTTTATTTCCTTAAATTGATACCATATGTACTTACCATTTCCTGTAATGGTAAGGTTGTGGGTCCTGAAATTGTCCTCAGCACTTTCCAGCCCCAAAGTGGTGGATGCTAGCAAACTGTACTTTGCTCCACTAAATGTGAAAGAAAAGGTAAATTTCTGCTTCACATTGCTCAAGCGGTAATTAAAGGGAGTCTAGACACACTTGAGAGACCACATTTGGGTAGAAGGAAACATCAAGGTGCACAGCAGAAACTGTCAGTGACCACAGATGGTCATCTCCAACCTCTTCCCACACAAGTCCTGTATCTCTGGTTCTTCTTGTAAACAAACATGTTCCATGGTCTGTTCATCTCCTTTCTAGATCCTTATCTCCTGTCTCCATGTGTGTACCTCCAGTTCCTTCCACCCCACAACTTCCAGGCCAATGTCATCATTCATTACAACTCTTTCTGTTGTTTTCTGGGACCTGTGGGCCAGGGGACTTCTCATATGGTCACTGCTTTGTGCTTCCTGAAGAGCCAGCAGCAGCCAAACACAGGCATTAAGGCTGTGCTACCCAAACACTCTGCAACCTGTGGATGCTCAAAGCATCCTCCTCTAGTCAAGACACCAAGTAACTTTCAATAGTTTTACAGCTTTTATTCCTAGGCCTAAAGCAATTAGATTTGATAATAAGTTCAAAAATTCTTAAAGTTAATAGAAAACTGCTGACAAACTTTATCTGAAAATACAGGTTAAAAATTAAAAGGCATTATACTGCTTCTCCATGTTGCTCCACTCTTTGCTTTGCCTATGCAGACTAGACTTTATAAACCAGTTGTTTAGATATATATTTTTAATAGGATCCAATAGATTGATGATTCACAGGCAGAAATCAGTACAAAAATCCTATGGTCAGTTTTGTAGCAGAAAGGATTTTTTTTCACTTGGACTTACAGGTTTCAGAATCTTTTATCTTAGTTTTGTATTTTGCCTAGGGGAAAAAAAGTACTGCTCTTAAAATTCAGCACAGTGCAATTGTGGAATGCAATTCTTGGAATAAACTGGTATAAATTCAGTACATTTAACCTTTTCTTTAAAATACTCATCAGACCAAGTAACAGATTTACAGTCCAGCAATGCAGTAATAATTCCACCTGGCTAACAGCAGTTAGAACAAAGTTCACAGGTTCCAAATCACTAACTGCTCTCCCCAACAGGATCTAGCACAAGATCCTTAAAATATCTTCAGGAGAACATAAGAAAGCTTAGTGGTGTAAAAGTTGAGAAGACACTATTGAACTAAGGTCACTAAGAATAGTTTTCCATCTTAGTATTTTTCAAATTTTATTTTTCTCACTAGTACAGTGGGAACATACAATTTTCAGACCTTTGGCTCTGCAGTTAAACAAGTAGAGCGTCTATCTCCCCCTAACCCTAACAAAAGAGAAGGAAGAAAAATAGGAAGGTTGTTAAAGAGGAGATATATTACATACCTGCCTCCAAGGAACAAAGAGAAAATTAAATACAATATAGCATCCTGGGTGGAAAACCACTTCTATGAAGCATTTCAAGAGGGCCATCTGAACAAAAACTCAACAGCATTTGTAGGTATTCTCTAAACTGTTCCCTAACAAAAGATTATCCATTGATGTTCGACCATGCAGCTGAGCAATGCATTACCATTCTATTTAAACTGTATCATAAAGTTCAGTTTCTTCTCACAGATTAAACTTCTGTACTGATTTAAAAGTTACTTTTTTTTCAAAAGTATGACTAATTACAACAACAACCTTGCCAAAAAAAATAGCTACCTCACTTTCAAAATATGCTTCACAGTAACATTTTCATTCTAAAATACAAGTCATTCTTTTCAGGCAGCTGCAACATAATTTAGGAAAGTTTAATTTACAGTTATTTTTCAGATTTAATGGAAAAAAAAATTTGATATGCTCACCTTTCAATCACATCTTAAATAATAGACAGTAAAATGCAATATAATCTTCGGGTCCTAACAAGGACCCAACCATAAAAGTGAGGCCCACCAGATTAACTGTGGACTTCCAGCAAAATATCACTAGTGATTTGCCACATCAAACATAGGACATGGAAGCTGCTGCACCTTCAGCCCAGTGGAGGACAAACATCAAACAACAACCAGTGCATGTGTAGGCCAGTTCTGCAAATGATAAATAGGCACTTGAGGGAGATTCTACAGTGATTTATCCAAAGAGCAACCTGGTTACACTGGAATTTATTAGTAAAACTGCACTGAAAATTTTTCTTCTATGAAAAATGTAAGAAAGAAAAAAATATTATTTAAGCTAGAATCGAAAAACTAAGCAGGCAAAAGACTGTTTAGAAACTAAATTAGGGATAATTAAGAGAGAATATCAGTATATTTCAAATTAACCAACTTAAGCAACAAATCAAGCCCTTTGTCACTAAGCCTTTTCAAGAAGTTTCAAGTCTGACAGTTTCCTCACTAACCAGAGAGATTTCTAAGCCAAAAAGTTTGAAACAGAGGGATCACAGAGTTTTTGGAAAATGGAGAATTTCACTCATGTGTGCACTGAAAAGAAAAAGGCTTGTACAAATGAAATCTAAAGAGAAAAGTTATTCACATAACATGGAAAGTTCACTTTTTTGTTGCAGTTTAATTTCCCCTGCTGGACTGATAAAACTCTGGGAATACTTGAAAGATCTCTTGTAATCTTGCAGTCTCTTCCCTTTAATAAGGGCTACATATCAAGGTCTAATATAGATATTAAACCTAATATTCACTAGGGGGAACCTATAAAAAACATTGACAATTTATTTTCTGCCTATAATAACCCATTTATTTCCAAACAACTATTTTAATCACACAGCAATGCCTTTACATTATTTAACACTCATTTAACACTTAATTGTTCATTTAATTGTGTTAAGAAAGTAGTAGTCACTGTGAGATGATTATCTACAGTAGAAACAATAAACTTCCAAGATGGAGGCAAGGAAAATTCAATTGAGAAACCAAAAGCAAAACCCAGGGAAGAAAGCAGCTGTTTAAATTGCCAACTGGTGCTTCCTCCTTAAAAGACAAGCAATCTATATTGAAGCCAGTGGTTATGTCTGATTCTGTGTCTAATGAGAGTGTCTCATCACCAGCTGAAGCTGGTGGAAAGCACAGACACCTGACATGATGCAGATTGAAACATACATTGCTATTAGAATCCACTGGAAAATTAGTGATAAAATTTGTTTTGCTCTGTGGATAAGATCTCTTATCTCTTGTGGATGTCTGTTTTTGAGTCAAACAGTAAAATCAGTTTATAGTTATATCAGTTCAACAAAGATAGAATATGCTTGAATGTTTCCTTTTAAAATCCCAGCAAATAGATATATGAAGCTAGACTAATAGTACACTAAACACCTAGGAAGAATTAAGCATTGATTCCTTACTGTCAGCTGCCAAAAAAAAAAGGGAATTCCTTGAAAAAAACTGCTTTCTAAAAAAAACCTAAATAAATAAAACAAACCAATGCTATTAATATTTTCAAATTAGGTATTTGGCCTGCTTAAATCCCAAAGAAATTAAAGTAGCTGGAAAATATTAGTAGGCAGTTAATTTTTAAAAGGAAACAGGTAGATAATTGGGAAAACCCCTTATGCCTATGAACTCTGAAAACCAGTTAACTCATTTTAAAATGTTCTGTGCTAAAGTCAATTCAGAAATCTCCTGTTAAGTAGACTGTAACCATAAAGTGCCTTTGGCAGTGCAGAGTTTTACTGAAAAGCTGGCAAGTGGAACCAGGGAAGAGGGTACAGAAGTGGTTTCTCCTGCCTACATTAACACCTTTTCCTATTCCACACAACTTTTAACTTTTACACATATCTACCTGTCAAGTATGAGAAATACTGGCTAGGTGCAAAAATAGTATGGGGGAGGAAGTAAACACAGAAGGAGGAGAGGTAGATGGACAGAGAGACACAGACAGATTGTACATGTTCAACTTCCTCTAGAGATCAATGTTTGCAAAGAACAGTGGATTTAACAGCTGGATGGCTGTGGAGCACAAAGATAAAGGCTGCTTGTGTGTTTCAGGATCAGAACCAGGCCCCAAGGCCCAGTGACATGGCTGGAATTCCCACCTACTTTCTCATTTCCTATTTAAAATGTAAATTTTTTTCACTTGTGCAAGTGGACAAAAAAACAGTTTCTTGACAGTTTTCCAAAAAATTACAATTATATTTTCCCTATTTCTATTTTAAAAACTATAAAACCAGAACATCAGTATACATGGCTTACTGAATGACTGGGTCAGCAGGCAAAAGGGGCTCAATGATGTCTTCCTCCAGTGCAGCTTTGAGTTTCTTCCCAGTAGCTTTGCTGAGGGACATTTTAAATTTCTTTGCCAGTTTCTTAGGAGTGTTTGTTATATATAAAGGCTCCTCTATACAGCAGCTATATACTTCAACCTTCACCTGGAAATCTGGGCTTGCTTCATCACTGAAGTGGGAGAGGAGAAAATTTCAGAGTGTTTGTTAACAAACAGAGAGCCAAGGAATGCTGCTGCTACTTTATAGATTAAATCATACATTTCTAATCAAGGGAAGCAATGCCATAAAATTTAGGTGCAGATACACATTAATATGGAATTAAGGACTAGAGTACACAACAGTAACTTAGCATTTGGGTCATGAGATGGATGATTGCACCATAAACAATTACAAACAGGAAATTCAACTTTTAGGTTAAAAACAGAAAAAAAACACTGATGTTATGGAAATACACAGTCAAGACATTCAAACATACTTAAATCTGCCCTCTACTGTTTCACAGAAATCACATGATTGAAAACCTACCTCTGCCTATAGTTCTAAATCAGATTGAACTGTTTTAAAGATATTTTAGCTTCACTCTATCCCCATAAAATTACTGAAAAAAAATGCTGTCTAATAAAATCTGTTATTTACAATTTAACTACCTACTGCTGCATCCTCTGGCCCAAAGCCTTTCTCAGTTTCCAGTTCTACTGATTCTCTTGTTCTCGAGCTTAGTCATCAAGCCAGAAGCCTAACCTCATCTTTCAGATAACAATCATGTCATTCCACACATACCATAATAAAATAAATCTAAAAGCTTTTATACCAATTCTTTCTATGTCTTATGGGGTACAAGGCAAGTTAGGGTGTTTTTTCTCCTTTTGCAGTGTTTCACAGAAAATCATAATGGTCAAGTCGCATAACTTTGAAGAAGCAGATTTAAACCTTTGTCCCCACTCTTGACTGGGGGTTTAAGAAAATTTAAAATTTGATTTAAACTCAGTTTTCAGGATCTTGATTTAAAGTTTTTGGTAGTTCTAGTTTTCCAGTCTTTCTCAGGAGATAGACTCTAAATTGCTGATATAAAAGATAAAGGCAGGGACTGGAGTCAAGCACATACTCAGGTAGGTGTAACAGACATGAGGTGTTACATGAGGAAAGAGATTGTAACTTGCTGGACAGGATAACAATGCAACACTGAATGCAACATTTACACCTATATTATCATAATGCTTTCAGGTTTTTAGCATTAATTTAATGCTGTCCTTGAGATATAATTTTGTTTATCTCTTTATATAAAGAAAAATGTTTAGCAGGACAAAAATGAAAAGAAATACAGATTAACTAGCATATCTGCAACCAGCATCATTTTGTACACAAAAAACAGCCTTTCAAAGATGGGGATCCTCCACCCACTAAAATGAACAGTTTTGCCCACAGCAAAACCTAGTGGACCTCAGCCAATCTTATTCATTATCACATCCACCTGCAAAATAAAACAGCAATATTTGTACTCCATTCAACAGAAGTAAATTATACTCACAATATGGTTACATTTTCAAAACAGATATCTGTTATTGCTTCATCCACAATGGTCACTTCAGTATCAAAAACCTCAGCCCCCATTCTGAATAAACAAAACACTGCATAGCGCTGCGATTCTGGAGTGAGTCAAGAAAGCTTTTATTAGCCACACTGCACATCACTATACTAAACACTGCCAGTAAACAAAACTATATAAAAAAGTAATTCAGACCTCTAAGGAATTGCCCTCAAATTCTTCCCACCAGTAACTTTCATCATAGGATTTTATGATAATTGACCTATCAAAGGTGCCGTAAAGGTATACAATATATACAAAGGGAAAAAATGCTTACCTCTATTAGGAGAAAAAGAAAAAAAGTTGAGTAATCAGGTATAGTGTTCAAAAACATTAGTAAAAATGTAATTTTGTTTAGTAAAACTGGCTTTACAAAAAAAAAAAAAAAGATCCAAAGTCTGTATCATTTTATGAATGTCTTACATAGGATTAGACTATTTTGTCATGCTTTGCATCTCTGACCCTACTGAAAATCAAAGTGAAATCAATTCCAGGTGACAGCTGGAACAGATTTAGGATTAATCTCCATGACACAGCAAAATGCATGTACTTGAAGGCTATCCAATAATACCCTCAACACCAGCAGTCAACTTTCATTTACATTTCTCTTGGAAACAGCCTCCATTATACTCTCTCAAGTACAGACAAGACATAAAATGTGTTTAATCAGAAGTTTCTTAGTTAACTATTTAATACAACATTTTTCTGTTGCTTACTCTGGAATTCTTCCTCAGGCAGACTCTTCAGAGAATAGGGTTTAAACAGAACCACAGGACTTTGAACTAACTCAGCTTTCTTCAACCAGCAACTTCAAATTACAAGCATTTACACAACAAAGAGTAAAATATGGACTTAATAAAAGGTGAAAAAAGGGGTTGAAATGAGTATGAACTTCCTCATTCAGTTTAAATTTACAGACATAAGCAATTGTTTATCAGAGTAATTCATTACATCCTACATACTTTCTTTTTTGCTGAAGTGGTCAGAGCGTTTCCACATTAATGGTATTCGAACATCTAAAGGTAGAAAAAAGAAGGAAGGAAGATTAGTTATAGTCAATATTGTAGATCTGTGATCAAAACAAATTACAAAAAGTGTGCTGTTTCTTTTTCTGATGTTCTGGTGGTAACAGGACCTTTCTCCCAAAGAACAGCATAACTATTCCAAGTTTATGATCCACATCAAACGAAAATGCAATAATTGGTTCAACTTGAAGTGTCATTTCTGTTTAGAAATTATGCTAGAATAAAGAATATTTTAAATCTCACTTGAAAGTTCCTGAAATAACATTTCAGAGAAGCTGTGTAACAGTTCTGAGAGGTATTCTCTGAGCCCATTATTATGCACAGATGTAAACCAAAATCCTGCTTGCCTTGTGCTGAAAACCACTCATCCCACTGCAAGAGGAAAACCTTCCTGTTTTAATGAAAAGACTGGGATACTTATACTGCAAACAGTTCAGTCTTGTTTTGCTATCCACAGAAAAATACCACTTGTAATCACATTCCCAGTTAGCATTGTCTTAGCACAAGAAGAGTTTAGAAATCTTTTTTCTTTTAACCCAAAAATATCCTTCTAGTTCAGGACAATAGTAGAGAGGCAATTACAAAACCATTATTTAAAATCATGCCTGTCATTTTCACATTAGGAAAGTATTTTCTTCACTAAATTTTCCAATTTATCTATTAAACTCAACATAATACTAAATTACATTTTCCTCCAGCTTCAAGGACTCAGGTTAAAACATAATGTTTTTTATTTGTGTCTCTTAAAATAAAATGTTGTGAGGGCATTATAAATCTAAACCTGGTTTCTGATGTACAAGGGTGCTGTGCTGTTTAAAAGTATATGCAATATATTAAGTGACACACGATGGCAGCAGCAAACAGCATAAGCTCAGTTGTCTTGTGACAAAAATCTTCAATACTGTTATAAAGTATTGCTGACTGCACTGTTGTCTCCATATGAGGCTGATGGAAAAATCCACATTGATTATGCTGAGATGCAAAATGGTGCCAGTATTTTGGCATCATTTTGTCATGTATTTCTACAGGTGTTTACCCACAAAACTTGTTGATTTAAGTGAAATCACATGTAGTCACTCTGTCTCAGAAGTTAAATGAAAAATTCAAATTTCAGTTAACATTTATTATGAGACATCTTATTATAAAACCTATTTCAATATTGAAACTTTCAAATTAATTTATTTTTAAGTGTTCATGAAAACAAATGAACTCTCAAGTAAACTGCCAGCATACAGCTTTAGGCTTCTAAGTTACAAAAAAAAAAAAAATCACCATGTTCTGAAACTGCCTTTCACTTCTAAAGATGCATTTGCATAGCAAGCATTTCTAAAAATAGGGGGTTTTACATAAAGAGAAATAGTTTCATTAAAATCATTACAGAAGTCTCTCTCAAACTTATATATATATATATATCTTTGTCAGAGGCAAAGCACAGAACATTTCTTCCCTAAAATACAAAGGTCTCAAATCTACATTCATACATGAAAACAGTTACAAATAAAAGCTTTTTCTATCTTTAATCATGGCAAAATGAATGACAATTTTAATGTGCTCAATAGACCTTGTTAGCAATTAGAGTACTACATTAAAGATTACTCCTGTATGCTACTTTCAATATCTTCCTACCTGAAAAATTTACACCTTGGTCAGAAAATCATCAGGGTATAGATAATCAATCCTGGAACAAGTTTGAAATGATACTTGTAAAACAGCTTTCAATTCATTCTTGGACTGAAAGAGCTGTCATTTATCAAAACCAAAGATCAATTTTCACACACCTTAATTTCAGTTACCATTAGCTGTAAATCTATGGATGCAAACTGGATACATTGAAATACTACAATTAATCAAATTTAAACCAAGTGATTCCTTGATAAAATTACTTTAAATTATGCTCATGCCTTTTGATCAACATTTGATATATTATCTTCTGACAAAAAAATAAATTGGTACAACAACATAAATTATATAATTTATTCAAAAATATGGGGGATCAGTAAAAACTATAGAAGTGCGAAAAAATGTGGACTAAGGAATGCACTTCCCATACAGTATCTGACATAGCTGCTTTCTTTAGGAGCTTATTCCTCAGTAGTCCTACATAGCTCCTCCTGAACTTTTGCAGCTGGCCACGATTGCCCTCTTTTTTTGGTAATTGTCATCTGGCATATACTAACTATGTGGCATGCTAATAAATTTATAAGTGGATGGATTAATGAGGGTAGAATATCAGGAGGTAAGAAGAGGTGACCTATAGAAAGAATAAACCAGCAAAGACCAAAACCTACATTTAAGCTTTTCTGCTGTAAACTGGACCTGGCCAGGCTTCCTGAAACAAGTTTCTGAAGAGGGGCCAGGCATGGCAGCACCCAGCACTCCCAGGCTGGACTGCACAGTGAGGCAGTTGATTCTTCCTCCTGTTCACCTCGATCTGTGCCATATTTCTAAGGACATAACCTCCAGTTTTGAGAACTACTGTGTTGGTAACAGGGCAGAATCATTAACAGATGGCACCAGATACAAGGTGGTGTATTTCACTCTTCCATGGTCTTATTCCATCAAAAGAAACAAGCTAAATCTTTCATATCCTGAGCAAGTTTTTCATACTAAAAACAGAGTTCTTGAAAAATTCTGATTTTCTAAAGATAGTAGAAGTGTATTATATGACCTTAAAGTCTTCACTGCAGATAGCTCTCCAGATTTGAAGAAAGGTGCAACCACAGCACAGACAGGCAAACAGATGCTTTCATCCAACTACCATAAGGAGGAAAGACAGATACACATTCTGCAAACAGCTGTGCTGGCAAAAAACATTATTGAACCATGTGCTCATCACTCTTCTACTAGAAGTTACCTTGCTTAAAGATATATTAAAATATGTAAAATTAACTGAAACAGTTTCAGTAGTGAGCTATTCTACATGATTTTATTCTTAATGAAGCATGTCAGGGAAAAGCTGGCAGAACAGCCACAGGACTGCTGAATGTAGTAACTACTGTCACAGGCAAACAAAACAATAAATAAACAGTGCTGAAGTTCAAGAACAGGCTTAAAAACAGCCCACCAGGAATTGTTGCTAAATGTCAATTGTTACTAGCCTGCACTGAACTTGTGCCACTATACCTTTGCTGCAGTAATGTAATCTGCATTGCCTAAATAACATTTGCATATTACTTATAATTCTGCTCTAAAGTTTTTAGCCATGCCATGTACTATCACTTCAAAGTCTGCTGTTCTGGGGAGAAAAGAAGCTCTCAGCATACTCACACTTATTTAGCTTTGAAATGCGTTCAGTGTTTAGTGGCAAACAGAAAACAAGTATTTCCCTCTGTGGAATGTCCTGTGAGTAAAATGGAAATAGAAGATAGGATCTTCAAAAGCCCACCTGTAACTTAAGCACAAGTCCCCTTGCAGCATTAGAGGATTGATGCCTCTGAACCACAGACACACTTTAAAAAGATAACCTTTTTTATATAATTTGTATTACAAGATACTGTCCAGCTAATTAGCTTCCTTAATTAAGTGGCTACCTGGCCTCTTACCTGATATAGCAATCTTTGCTCTGCATGCCATCCAGTCCTTTGTCCCGTTTTCTGAAGACCTCCAAAAAAGAAGAAAAGAAAAAAGATATTTGAGATCTGTGCATTTAGAAATCTAAAACTCAACCCTATAAACACGAAGAAGTGTCAGAATTTTCATATTATAGCTCCTTTCAAATGCTTTTCTTTAAAGTTAATTTTTATTTCTCTGGTTTAAGATACGAGTCATTAATCTCTTGAGCATAATCTGGAAGGAAGGTACACCACCATTTTTTAAATTCCCTAGAAGACTTTACTCCAAAGCATATGTAATCTGAGTATTAAAAAACAAATAGATTCATCTTCCTTGTCTTTTCCAACTGCAACAGGATCAAATACATTATCAATTTTTCCCTTCATGTACATGTCAATGAAGATGCATCTTAATTTATCAGTTCTATATTGTTTAAAGAATTGCCTCCCCCTTCATTAAAGAAATGAAAATTTCTAGCTGCTGCCAGTATCATGACTTCCAGAGGCAATTAGAATATCTTCAGAACTCACAGATGATAGACTCTAGAAAACACTAGAATTTTCTCTCTCTGCCATGATTAAGCCTTAAATAAATTCCAGTCTGAAGCAAGTATCAAAAGAAAAGAACTCCAAATGGACCATCAGCTACCAAAGATACAATTTAAATGATAGAAAAAGAACTCTGTAGCATGCATCTCTTCTAATGACCTCCAGACATCTCAAGAACCCCTAAAGACAGAATCCAAGCAATGCATGGCAGTCACAAATCGAGTACACAATACAATGGTTCAGATACATGTCCAAATATCTCTGCCCTATTCTAGACATGTGCCATCACCACGCTGTGCTCACTGACATCAAAGACAAGGAGTCGAGTAAATCAGCACATATACACATTTGTCATTATTCCATCATTTAAAACATAAACAAAAGATTAATCACTACAGTATTCCTTATTCAATTAGGAAAAAGCAATACAAATGCAATAATTACAAAATACCATACGTATTATATGCTATTTTTCAAAATCAGCTTCAGAATAGTGGACAGAAAATGCTGCTGTTTCCTCCAACACATTTCACCTATAAGGCAACATTTCTGAAACCAAAATGTAGTGAAACTGCTCCTATAGATACAATTAACTGGAGCCAAGTAGGTACTCAAAGAGTTTCTATGCTAAACAGCAACATAGTATTTAATGAAATTACTAACCTGAGAGCAATAGTGTCTTTGCACCACGATTCTGAACATTGCATTCATAAATTTTATTTGGCCCAAAAAATTGTAACATTATTCAAATAAAACATACATACTTTAGGTCCTTCAAGACTTCTAATGTGATAATATTTTCAGCTACTTCTCTTCCCAATAAGTTACATTTCTCACCTCGCTGTAGTTAACACAAGTGGCCACCAGAGGGTACCAATTAACCACGATGGGGTCATTATTAAAGGACCCTTGATAATAATAGAAAGAATAAAAAATACAAATAGCTGTATTCTGACTTGGACAGCTTTATTTTGTCCCATTAGACTTGGCCACGTACTTTTTGTATGCTAAGGATAATCAAGAAAATATGTCCACTATGTTACTTGATACTAAATTAGAGTTTAATGTCAAAAATAAAATCTACCCAGGAAAATATGACTTGTATTTAATTTTCTAAAGCAAAAAGAAGATAATGGAATTATTTTATAAATTAATGCTTTAAGAGAGCAATCATTTATGTTTAAGAGATAAGGAAGGATTTAAATCCACATTCCTAGACTGACTGCTAAAAATTCATGTAAGTAAATGAATTTCATCCTGCTCCCTCTGAATTTGAGTTGTTACTCACTGGTCATCAGTCCTTCCCGGACTGGGGTCCTCCTTTTGGCCCTGCAGCTCTGCCCCATAGGCCCGTATGCGAGCATTGCAAACCATCAGGTTCTTCACTGCACACAGGAGCTGCTCCTTGTGCGTGCTCACTGAGAGCAGTTTGCAGATGCCTTCTCTCATGTGGACCTCAAAGTTGATCTTCTCTTGAGTATCATGTTCCTAGATATGCAAAAAAAACCAAAGGGTTAAACAAAAAATCAACTAATAGTATTCTAAATTTTTTACATCTTCTGCAGTTGGGATAGAGAATTCTAGGTTTTAATTATGAACACTTAGTGTAATGGTTACTGAATGTAGAATGGTAGTTCTCTCTTCAGGAACAAATGAGTAAATCATGGGACAAAACAGATTTACTATATCCATTATACATGTAAATTTCAAACTAAGATTAACTCACTGTAGCATCTGAAAATTAATAAAAAAGTTATGTGCCTCCATATGTCATTTACAGAATAGTAACTAGAGAGAGCTAACTGAACAAAGCTTATAAATTAACAACCCACTTTTCACAGTGACCCCCACTAAAATACACTTTAAACTGAAGTAAATGTATGAAATTTTAAATCAGCAATTCAATCTCATCACCTCTTTGGCTGGCTTTAAAAAAGTGAAGAAAATCTGGTTTTTTTCACTTATGGTTGATAAGCAATTCAGGTAATAGCAGAAGCAAAAAAAAGGAGACTTATCCCAATACTCAACTGCAACAGTTGATGAACTGAAAAGTCAAACAGCTATGGTGGCTTCAAGACTATACAGGCATCATGTCAGGCACCCTTTTCATTCAAACTATGAAGTAAACTAAATATGACTGGCAAGTCACTAGAATTCACCATTGCTATTTTTTTAAGGAGTGGGCGATTATTAAGGTTTTATAAAAACTGCTGGGAAGCCAACATTTTCCTGCCTACTTTCACCAAAAACATTTATAAATGTGCATTATTCCTCAACTTCAAAGAGGTCAATCAACATGAAGCCAGAAAACAATTAAGGTGAAGGATCACAGACTGTTTTCTGTCTCCCAAAGGCCTACTAGATGCCACTGATGGTTGATGATGTGATGAACACTTTACATTGTTATATGGCCATCCCCGGCCAAACCAAATATTTCTGACATGCGAAGAACAGAGTGAATAACAGAACGTTGTCATGGTATTGCAGGGTTGCATTGCAAATAATCCGCAGGTCAGTGAAGAGTGATGATTTCTCATTACTAAACAAGAGTATCACAACTACCTCTGGAATTAACAAGTTCATGGTTGGTTGATGGTAAATGGCTCCCAAAGCTCACATCAGAGATATTTTCCATAGTAGTTCTGCTGGTTTTCTCTACAGCTGATATATGAAAGCCTGGGACCCTATACGACACAGACTATGCCATTTTTAACCCTCAGAGGTTTGCTTTTCAAAGTTTCAATCACAGCCAGAGGGGAATAAAGCAGGGCAACAACACCTCTGCATTTTCAGCACCTGCATTTTTGTTCACACTTTTTCCTAGGACTCATCAAAGAAAAAAGGAGAGCAGTAAATAGCTTTCATCCATCTTCTTTTCTTCTAAGTCAAATTTTACGTGGCTGTGAAAGCCTAAGCAAGGCCATACACACCTGTCCCTAAGAAATAATTACTTACTCTCTGAGCCTAAACTAATAAATCAGCTGCTACAAAGAATGACATCCTACTTCCCCCTAATAATTTCCAAGAGAGCAGGCCTCTGTACTACCCTAGCTCCTCTCCACATCTATCACCTGTTAGAGAACTACAGTGAGGAAATAAACACTCCTATCTGGGGCATCTGCATGTATCCATATTAGGGCTATCAAGAACTACACAAAGCATTCTCCAAACTACATCTCAGCCGGGCTCACATAAAATATTCTGGACTAGCAGTAAATGGCTGTTGGGCCAGAGCTTAAATAACCACACCATATAAATCTCATCTGAAGGAAAGACTTAGGAGCCTAATTTGGGAACGTATGAAGTTCTTTGTGCCTATCAAAAGAGACTGGTCAGCTTTCCCCCTCCCCCCCTGCATTCTGTCTAAAAATATAAGCACACCATCTGGACTTGGAGGAATGACACAGCACTGTTATGCCATATGCTGTCTAACGCACTGTTTCCCTTGTGGGGTCCATCCTTCCCCCACCAGTGGCAGCACAATCCAGACAAGATTATTAAAAGCTGCTGGGATTTTCAGCCCCACACTCAAGAGCTACCTAAGCAACACTTCCAAAAAGTGTCTTTGTATTCCCTACCTAAGTATACTTAGTATAAGAAATTTCAAATAGTTCTAGTATTACACAGGTAATGCAGTGACAAAACCACAAAAAATAACAATGGCTGAGAAAAATTATATGGATACTGCTGAAGATAGGACAGGTAGAAATTTTACTTCATTTAATTGGTAACTTCATCACAGGCTATCAGAATCTTATTCCAAGGTACACTTCTGATTTACTGCCACAGTGGTTTACATTTAAACCCTATAAGTATAGTGTATCTATTTAAGATAAGCAAGTAGCCAGGCAGTGGATGTCACTGTTGGACACGAAATGATTCACACGGATGCAGCTCGAGGTGTGGTGAAAGAATAATAGTTTATTTGTTCTTTCAGTATTTATAGGTTTTCGACCATGACCAGGGATTGGATAGCCAGGTTACCACCTTCCCAACCGCACTGGCCATGAGAGACGTCCATCAAAAGGCATATCTTTAATGCAATGTATAAACACCTATGTTTATAGTTACTTTCCTGGGAAAGTGGCTAGAACTGTTGAGAACAATATCGAAAGACCTGATTCTCACGGTGATACAGTGGGTAGTCTTCTCAGCGGGTACTCTTCTAAAACAGGGACTATGAAGTCAAGACACCAACTTGGGCATTTTGTAGCTAGATAGAAATGAGCGTTTTCTGCTAATGACAGCCACAGTTTCACAGGCACTCCCGAGTTCAACAAATAAGTTGGGTTTTTAACCAACTTATTTGTTGAAGTTTATTTATTAAGTCCAGGTGTAAAAAAAACCCTCATGAATCGGAATACCCGTGTCTGAAAGATTAAAGAGGTGCAAGGGAGCAGCTCTGAGCCTGCGGAGGAGAGGGTGAGCGGGGGACCCAGTTCGGCCCAGCCCAGAGCAGCAACTCTGCCGGGGCGGCCGCGGCGTCTCCCGGCGAGGTCCCTCAGGAGCGCGGCTGCACCGCGGCCACCCGGGCACGGTGCGCGGGCAGCACGCGGCTACCACAGACTCGCCAACCTCGGAGACAGCGCAGCTTCCGCCCCCCGGGCCGCCCGCAACCGCGCATCACCCGCCACACCGCCCCCGCGGCACTGGAGGGTGTGGGCCCTGTCGCCTCTGCCCTGCCCGCCCCGGCACTCACCGGCCCCGCGGCGCCTAGCCCGCCTGGCCTCTGCCTCCTCTTCCTCCTCGGCGGCGCCGCCATTCAAACCTCCCGCCCCGACAACGGCCGCTGCCGCCCCGCCCCCAGCGGCACCAGCGCCCCGCGGGACAGCGGCTGGCGAGGCTCGTCAGGAAAAACCGCAGATACGCTTCGGTGCCTGCGGACTGTTACTGACGGCAGCCGTAACCACCTAATGTTTAGCCGCAAAAGCGCGTGCCAGTAGTAATGGCCAGGACAGTACCTTTCTTGTCTTCTTTCTTCCTCATTAATTTACTTTCCTGAAACAAGCCAGTGCCACCTCTTTCTGATGAGCGCTCTTACGGGGAGCGGGAGTGAGCGGCTCATGGCAGCTTCCCGGCGGCTGCACAGTGCGCAACCACTGCTGCTCCAAAGCGTGCCATAAATTTTTAACCATGTTCTGGGGTTCCTGCAGTTCATCTAATTATGCATCTTTAGTATGATGGTAATTCAATAGCTGCACTAGTAGCACGCATTGTTAAAAAGTATACTGTTATATAATGAGTAAAAGTGCATTGATTATTGACTGGATTGGCTGAAGAGGAATGGGAGTCATCTCTCTCTTCTGCTGTCCGTTTTGCAGCTCTGTTTGTCTTCGGCAGATGAAACAAATAAGCCAAATAGTGTCTCCCATCTACTGCTCATCCCTGATTTCTTGGGTTTCCTCTCTGAATGCCTCCTTGACAGGTGATGGTCAGAAGGACAGATCCTCATTGCTTTGCACAAGGCTGTCAATATTTGTGGGAAGCAAAATGTGCTGGAATGAGTGAGATATACAGTGTTGCTAACAGCTTTCTACAGAAGACAGAAATCTCCAGGCTAACATATGCTTATTTAAATTATAAGAAAATGCAGTAAGAAGGGAAAAATTTTAAAGCCTCATTGCTTCATCAGGATTTCATATAGGTGCTTGGCAGTTCAGCTGGACCCCTGACATTTACAATTGGGACACACACAGCGGGCTAGCCTTGAGGGAAAATCCTGAACTTCTGGACCAAACATCTGTATTCCTTGCTGCAAGGCAGAGGACAGCAAGCTCTGCTTCCCTGCAGAGGGAAGAAATATCAGAGGCAGCTGTTCAGGAGTTCCTGTCTCCATCTTGGACCATGTTTCTTAGGGCAAGGAGAGGCATTCAGATATTCATTAAATACCTTCATGCCATCCTGAAGTCCTCTGCATACCACAGGCAGGGCACATGCCACAGCTGTAGGCACGTACCGTGTAGGGAGGCCCTACACTGTTGTGTGTTATTTTGTAAGGTACCCTTAGCCTTGCAAAATCATAACTCAGGCCTGTTAATTCAGCTTAGCAGAAAAGGACTATGGGAAAGTGACTCAGCTGAATGAGAGGTAGAAAAACAAATTACATAACCATTACATGTTCATATTGTGGTTTATGGTGGTTGGTTGAATTACATTTGTTGTGCCTAACTGAAATGTAACTGACGGCCCATGTAACCAAAGGCCTAACTGCTTTAAAAGGCCTGAATTTTGCAATAAAGAACTCTCTCTTGCACCTGCCTGGGGAGTCTGTGTCACTCTGCTTTGTAACTGCCCCAGGTTATATATTTATGGATGCTAAATTTTCTTCTGTTGTTTATAGATACTCCCTCCTCTTCTTTAGGTACCGTGACTTTCCCAAAAGAAGTCTTTGTCCAGTTCGTTCAGTGGAGAAATCCCATCAGGGAGCCAAAAGGCTTTTGCTTAATCAAGGTGTGATACTTAGAGCTGCATATGGACAGCCAATATATCTAAGAGAGGGTTTGAGGGAGATTGAAAGGAAAGGCTCCAGCTAATCGTGCTTCATGTATCCAGGATAAGCCTTGGGTTCCTGCCTCTGCTGCAGAGCTCAGGATTTTGGGTATAGCAAAAGCAATCCACCAAATGAAGGGAGAACATGAGATGACAAATTTTGCTTTACAGTATGGCCTATCTCTTAAAGTGGGGTCTGGCCTCTCCTGAATCACTCAGGGATGGGATTTGAGCCTCAAAAATCTACAGGTAATTTTCTAGGCTACAGAAGAAAACTAGAAACAGTAACATGTCATGGAGTGGAATTGAACCAAACAGGTGAAAATCTCAGATTAACTGAACTGTATTGTCATTGAATTGATGTTTTACTGAAGTTGAGTGAGGCTACAGCCTTGACTGAATGGCTGAAACTCTTTGATGAGTTTGATGTAAACTGTGGGAGCAGGTGGAAATAACAACCTTACTGTAGAGATAAACAATAAGACTTGCTCTAACTCTGCCTTGCCAAAATCCTTTTAACAAGTCACCAAATAGTGCATTAACACAGAATATTAATACAACCTATGAAAAAGACACACTGAAACACTTCCTATCCAACATCATCCCAAGCAGTTCAGGTTAGACTCTAGAACAAATCCACTGGTTCAATCTTTGCAGAAGCACTGCCTCCAAGACTCCTGAGAACAGCTCTTAGGTATGCACCAAGAGGGTTTTCTCAAAAGCCAGGATGGCTACATGGATACAATAAAAATCACTGCAAAAGGACAAGTTACACCCCAAATTATTTCAGGCAATCAGCATCTGTAAAACAATTTTTTCTGGTGGTGTAGACAGCTCCCAGGAATCTGTGGCAGTTGTCCAAGAATTTTAGATGCTAATTAGCATGGTTTTGCAGTACAGTCTGTTCAGCAAATCTGAGTCTTAATAAAGTCCCAAAATGTGGCTGCTAGCAGCATAAAGAGCCCGTGCCTGCACTCCTTACGTGCTGCTACTGTCACTGACTTGAATTGGAACCCTTAAGAAATCAGTAGCAGTAAAATGAGTAGGCCTCAGCCCTAAGCAACATGAATAGTATCTTCTCAAGCTCAGTGCATACCTGCTCTTCAGCTAGTTCAAATGTCCAATTTTACAGTACATTAGGAACATGTTTCTGCAAAGTCTGGCTGCTCACATTCTTGCACCTGCTTCTGCTTTGGTCTTCCATTGCATTCACTTTGTAGAGATGTTAGGTTTTTTCATTATAAAATCAGGCTTCATGATTCAGTGGATCTATCAGATACTTTAAATTACACATTAAACATTTAAAATCAAACATTTCACCAAATTTCTAGTATTAGTTTTTAAGGGAATGAGAGACTGAGGCTTTAAAAGACATTTCTTCAGGTTTAGAATGAGGTGAGTTGTTCTTTCCACACTTCATGTCTAGTTCCAACAAAGCTCTCCTGCTGCTGTTACAGCACACAAACCAACTTGAAATGAAGGTGGCTTTATGCTATCTACATTATCCAGAGATATGGGATTCAACTAGTAGCTAACTATTCTGCTTGCTCCCTAACTGAAGAGTAAATGCGGCAGACAGCAACAAAAAAAGGAAGCATTGTAACCATGATGTTTCCTCAGACAAACCTCTACTGAATGGCAGAGAAACACAAGGCACAACCTACGAAACAAGGAAAATCCTGCACAGTCACAGCTGCTAGTGCAGGGAAGTCAGAAGTGGATAGAGTGACTTAAACAGGGGATCTATATCCTGCCTTCTGGGGTTTCTTATATGAAACTTTTTTTTTTTTTTTCAGATGAATCACACCATTCTTTTATTTGCCATATAATTTGCATTGCAAAGCATTTGGCTTCCTTCTAGTATTAGGGAAACTGGATAGCAGAGAAGAGATCATTGTCTATCTAAATCACTGTTCTGCTCAAGTGTTAGATTGGCATATTATTTTAAATGTTAGGCCCATCATTTTGGTTTAACAGGTACAAAATGTCTACACCTACTCTTGACAGCACTGCAGTATTTTTCTTAATTTCTTAGTTCCCACAGCTTGCTACACCTACTCCTTGAATATCATCAGAGTGTGCCAGTAGAAATGCATTCAATTCCTCTTCAGATTTATCCTAAATGGAAAGCTATGAAGATTTGTACTAGACACAGAGGAAATAATTTGCAAAGGGTTTTTATAACTGACTACTTATTTAATTTTAAACTGAAGAGTAAACTGTTCCCATTGATTGCCACTGGCTTGGATTGCCATGGTATGTGACCATTATAGATCAGTGAAATGGGCAGAAACTCTGGAATTTAGGGTGTTTAGGAGCCTCAGTAATTCATTTCTTTATTTCAGCCTGCTGAGGTCTGTTGAAAGTCTTTCCATTCTCTTAGCTGGGCAGAAGGGCAACATGTAGTCCTACAAAACAAATTAAATATGGGTAACTACCTTATTGTAATGCGCTTCTGGTTCAGTTATGATTGGATAAGGTGAAAATGAATCATCTGTCTGACAGTGAGCTAAAGCCTAACCCTATCTTGGTTAAAGTTGTAGCAAAAGAAACCTTTGTAGCCTCCATGTTAGCTAATTGATTAGTGTGAAGTAGGTATCTTCTCTAAGTCATGGAGCCAGTCATTGAAAATGTCATCCTATAGCATGCAGGTGCCTAAGTCAGCTAGGATGCATCACCCTTATCTTTCTGCAACAATCAGACAGAACTTCGAATAAACTCTTACTTATTTTAGGTGTTCTCAGATTAATTTTACCCTGAGAGCTTGTACATCTTCTGCTCAAGACTTTTTGATGTTCTGCAGCTCTTCTTCAACTGCTTCAACTGCTCCCAATGGCACCAGGATCACATCCCTGTACAATGCCATCACCTAAACATTGATACCAAGGTACTTCAATGAACTATTTTGTTGATCATTGCATGTTCCTGTAGAATTTCTAAAATAAACTATATAAGGTTAAGAAAGTACAAGAAATTATTTTTCTTTTTCCAGATAAGAGGCCAGAAATATATTCCTCCCAGTATTCCTGATGTCAATCCTATATTGAAATGCCTTCAGATTAAATTAATGTAGACTTTTTAAGTCACCATAAGAGATAAATGCACTCCAAAAAAATTTTATAACAGAAATAGTAACATAAAATCCATCCACATATGAGAACAGTTCCTGAGATCAAACCAGAGAACCTTAACAATGAAATTAAATATTGCATGACTTTAAACTGCAGTTTGATCATCCCCTACATCTTAAAGCTGCCCGTGTCCAAGACAGTGGATGAGTGACTAATATATACCAGTCACATATATTCTTCTGGTTCTGCATGGGAGACCAGGGGCATTGGTTTTGAAGCCAATTCACATGTGGTTCCCACACAGGTACAGAATCAACCCCATCAGAAATATGCTGTTGGACAAGGATCCTCACAGGTGACTGACAACTTCACTAGAAGCCTTTCTCTGGCTGAAAAGACAATGTGGACACACCATGTCTAAAAAAGCATAAGTTTTGCAGCCGTTCCCTAAGTTTAGAAATTTTTGTGGTCTGTCTTTTCTATTCCACTTTCTGTCTTTACAACAGTTGAAGAAATGAGGTTATCTTTAATTCCATTCAAAATCAAAGGTGGTTGAAATTGGCTGCTTGGATCCATTCCAAATAGGGGGACATTTATACACACAGAGAAATAGTCACACAAAAATAACACTGCTGTTTAAATGCAGAGAGGTCTTTTCAGCTTCGTATTACAGGGACATTCCATACAGGAGGGTTTCCTAGAGATTCTACACTGTCACTTCCTTATCATGTCTTTCATCAGGATTCCTTTGTTGGTTACAGAGTCCTGGTTTGACTTCTTGGGCATTTACTGAGGGTGGCATTTGGTGTATAAAATATCCATCTGAGACAGCTGCATCCAAATGGTTCCTAGGCAGTGTGCTGGTGAAGTCAGCAGTTTGTGTCATAGGAGAATCTAAGAGGGCAGTCTATGTTCTGGTTAGGATATTTCCCAACTGATCTTGCACAGGCAAATGGTAAGTCACTAGATCATTTAATGGATTGCCACTTTGAATCTGAAATGGAGAGTAAGTGCACTGAGAATATCACAAATCTAAAGTTAAACTCCTGTCACAGCTACAGCTGGTCTGTAAGCTGAACAGATAAATTTAGCTGTTACAAGTCACCAAATTTGGCCAGCCTGGTTCCTTATAGAATAGAAGTAAACAAGTGCCCCCAGGTGAGCAATGATAGGTTAAATTCAAACTCAAACAGAAGACCCCAGCCAATCCCATTCAACCCTGAATGCAGACATATCATTGGCCAGGGAGCTGGGCGGTACTGAGACCCCGACCAATCAAATGTTCAAGTATGGGAATTTTGAACCCCCTATAAAAGGGGGATGCGCAACAATAAACTTTGGCTGTGTCGCATAACCTTCAATGTGCTCTGTTGTGTGCCTGTCTCCAAAACTGCAACCCCAATGTAATAAACTTCTATAGGAGAAAATAATGTCAGAAAAGCATCTTCCTTTTGATAGACAGAGGTCTTCCACCTATTGCTGTGAGAGCAGATATATGCCCACTTCTGATAACAGTCACCCAGGTAAAGGGGGAAATTCCCCAGTTAGCTCTTGGGATTGGCAGAATATTTTTCTTTTCTGAGGGTAGATCCAGGTTGAGTATTTGCAGATGGTCTCTGTTTTTCCCAAACAATGTAAAATATCTCTGTAGAATACAATACTTGGAAACAATCTCCATCTGAAGCAAGTTTGTAGTTTGCTCTGATTTTTCCAAGTACTGGAATATAGGTATCGAGGGAGAGAAAAATGGCAAAGCAAAGTGCTCTGGAGACCAAGCAACATTAGCTGCCCTCTGTGCAGCTATCTGCACTCAAGTTCCTCCTGCACTGCAGCATTGCTAAAGTAGTAAATAGTGTCTTGCCCTGACCACCACACATCTTGAGGTGACAGCTGTCCCAATAACTGAGGCACAATAGCCCAGTGTAAATTAATTTCTTTGCATTTCACACATTATTTAGATTGTTTTGATCCAGTCTCAGGGAGGATATTCAAAGGAGCATGGATAGGGATTTATGATTCACTGCAAACTCTCACTTTGCCATAAGAAATGTTTCTCATTAATACAAGATTGGTTTGTTTCAATAGTTTTCCCAGTCACACTTGGGGCTATGATCACCTGCAGCTCCTTAGATTTTCCTGCTTTGCCATAAAGCTGTAATTTTTCTGCATTTTTCTAAGTCATGAGCTGGGTTCCAGCTGCATAAATGGGCATTTGTCATATAGATCAGACCAAGAAAGAGTAAGCCAAAACAAGAATTAAGGTAAATATTGTTTCATTAAAATAGCACAGTTAAAAAAAAATGTCTCACTACTATCAATATGTTTATTGATATGTGCAACATAATAACAATTTCTGTTGGAAATTTCTATCAGAGGTTTTAAGCCCCTGGTTCTTAAGGAAAATCCAGCTTGCAAATTATGTCCTGTTTCTTACAGAAATAGATACTGAAAAAACACTGAACACTTCATTCACTCAAGTGCTTAGATTAAAGAAATACATCGACAGGGATAAAAGGATTTAAGTTTTTAGAACTGCCAGATAATTTTTCTATTCTCAGCATTCCTAGTTGCTGTGCATCCACCAAAATTCTCCCTAAATCCAGTCTCTTCCTCTGCCCCTCAGAGTATAATACCACCATGAAATAACTTGTCTCCTTGAAACCTCCAAAAAGCCATAATGCAACAAGGAGTATTTGTCACCCCCAATGCTGGGACCCCAAGGGGGATATAAGGCTGTTCCTGGGGAATAAACTCAGAGTCAGCCTACATTTTTTATACAGGTGATACTTTTTTGTGGAATCAATCACTGCAATGTTGGAAATTGCCCATTCATATGTAGGAGGGACTAAAATATAATTTTCATAGGGTAGAAGTGTCCAAGGGAAGAAGTTTGCTGCAAAAGACCCTGCAGAAACTCCATGGCACTGAAGAAAACCAGCTCAGCTATTATTTTTCCCCTATTCCAGTTCCCTTCAATGTTAAACCATGGGAAGGGGATGAAAGGCTGTCCAAGTGTTCTCCTCAATGTGAGATAGAAAAATTTCTTGCTAATGATAATATTTTTTGCCTAACAAGATGACCCATTTTCACTCATCATTACAAAAAATTGGGGGTTGAGTAGCAAATATGAGTAACTACATTTTACCTGAGGTTGGTTTTTCAGATATTTCTATCATCCTTCTAACCATTTCACAGCCTGTTAAATGAGCTGAGACAACACTTCATGTCACTGTAAGCATTTTAAATTAAAACTATGGTAACAATAAATAGCACCTCATGTTTTTACAGACAATTTCATCTAGAAGAATAAAAATAACTAGTTCTGCCTGGATGCATGCATGATTTGCACAAATGCACATGTTTACTTTCTTATCTAAAAATCAATTTGAGTTTTAGGAGGCTATTTCTAGCACTTGATTCTAACTGTGTGTTTGTACAGTATCATCCAAAAGCAATTAGGATATTTAAAAAAAACCACAACAAACATCAAGTACATTTCTTGCAACAGGTTCTTTAAAAAGCTAATGCAGACCCAGAAGGGAAGTTATTCAAGTCTGTCAGAGGGACACCTGTTCAAGATAATCCCCAAATACATTTTTGCTAATAATGTTTGTGCACTGAGGCTGTTTTAACCAAAAAGTTAAAATCTCTGCTTTCTTTTATTCCATCCCTGTTCAGGAATATTTTCCCCATCCATCAAGAATCTCTGCAACACTAAGTCACCATGTTTACATAGATAAGGCATTGTATTTTGTAAGAGAAAATACCAGCAAAAGCAAGCCACTACCTAACATGAAGACCATTTCTTAATTTATTTCATAGCGCAGATATTCACAATAGATTCTTAATTTTTTAAAAGTACATCTGCTCTCTCATATGGTCCCCTTCGGAAGTGTATTTTCCATCTTTAAAAAACTAGCCCAGGAGAGAGCTTGAAAGATACAAGTGAGCTGTTGCTCCTTATCTGCCCTTTGTGTTGCTTAAAGTCTCTCTCCATAAGTTCAGCTCTCTCACACATTTGTGAGGGACAGGTTCTTTGACACACACGTATTGCTACATCTGCCTGCTACACAGGCAAGTACACACTCTTGCTGAATTGGTTTAAACAACCAGTTGGCAGCAACAGGCACTGAAACACCCAGAACTTCATTGGCAGCTTTCATGCAGACAGTACACACATTACTAATCTGAACAGGTTTTTCTCATTACCACCCTAGTCATGCAATTTTTTAGGCATTCCTTTCAAGTTATCTTGTGACATGACATCACTAGGTTGGTGGAGAACTTCTTTGACAATTTTAGAGGTAATAAGTTTCATACATATTTGGCACCATAACGGTTTATGTACCACCAAGTGTACTCTTTACTGGCAGTCATCTCAATAGCTGGCTAGAAAGTCATCCATGGCAAACAAGCTTCTCCAGACTATGTCTCTGAGGCATCAGATTTTTATAAGGAATAAACAATTCTCTTGTTACTAATGGTTTCACCTCTGGGTATTTCTAAACTAAATTTACTGCTCTAACCAAATAGCCTGAGTTTGGGATAAAATGTTTCAAAAGAGAATGGGCAGTGGACTCTAATTCTGGGTAGCATTGCAGCTTTCATATAAGCCTTGGAAAGAAATTACATGGCAAATTTTCCATGCTGGGAAGGCTCACCTGAATTTAACATAGGCATGAATCAGTATGGAGATGGAACCAAGCCCTATTTGGATGAGATCAGTTTGGGCTCTGCTCCTGCTCCTTGTGGGAAGATCCTTGGCTGCAAGTTATATAAAGTTAGCAGCCATCTGGGGGCAAGAAATTTGAGGAAAAGATAAAAACCACCATGGCACAATACATTTTCTTCCTTTGGTGAACACATGTTCCTTTAGTTCCCATCCTCAGATGGAGCTAGAAGTGTCTGGTCACACAGCCTTCAAGATCTACTGCCTGAGATATAGGTGTATGTGTAAAAACATCTGTTTTCAGGAATCTTTTTACATATTGACTCTTACCTATCTTTCAAATTTAAATGTATCTATGTTTCACTGCACACGTGGCAGTTGCAAGAGCACAGTATTTCCCAAGGACTGGCCTTTATTTCTTCAGTTTTTCCAAGGATACATATCTGTTAAATTATCTAGAGCAGTTTGTTTATTTGTTGGTACCTGCACACATATCTTTAGTTCATTGCACTTTTTAGCTCCTGTGAATAAAAACATGTCATTGACTTCAGAGCCTTCTTTTGAGAAGATCTCCTTTGTGCATAAAACCGTTTGATAGAACCTTTCCGCATGCTCACAGACAGGGCCTTCAAAGTGGTATTAAAGACAGTCCATACCTTGCTCTGAACACTGCAGATTTAGCAATTGCAAAGGGTAGCATTTGTTATAACAAGAGAAATAAAATTGTCCCTCTAAGAACAATAAACTCACCTCAGTTTGCACTACACAAGTGATTGCTTTAACATGGGCCAGTTGGCACAAAATACCAGACATAAATAGAGGCCCATTTCTGCAGCAAGACACTGCCTAACACTTCCATAGTGAGTACCAGTTAGAGAAGAGCAGGCCTGCAACAAGAGACAAACAATGCCTTGCCGTCATGCTCAGGTGAATTTTACCCCATCTAAGAGATTTCTGTCCTTTCCACATGCAACCTGCTGCAGAAGAGGCAAAGGACTCCAAAAGAGCTGTGCAGCTGTATCATTTCTCCTGCCCAGTTTGAGCATTGCTTGGCTGCAATCTGAAAACTGCACCAGCAAAGCTTACCATCAAAGCTAAAACACTGGAGAACACCAGGCTCTTTCATCTCCCTACCATAATAGGAGTGCTCTGTATTTTTCTTCTAAGTTTGTCCCTTTTTTGTAGATTGTGTCTTCTCTTGATGACATAGGAAGCCTGTTTGTTTAAGTGAGCCCTCTCCAGTAACTTTGAAAGCTTCATTCATCCCCGCATTCAGAGTCCTACCCAGCAGAAGGCTTCAGGCTATTCAGTCATTCTGCCAAGACAGCAATAGGTGATTCCCCAGATGTTTATATATAATGCAAATGTGAAAGAGAACTGCTCACATGAATATCAGACAAGAGGAAAGAGTGTGAAGGAATAGAACTGTCCCTAACCATCCAATAAAATCAGTATACTTTCAGATGACATTAAAGATACAAGTCTGTACTGTCTTCTGTGTCCCTGTGTGATATTTGGGATGCAGGTACTCTGAGCAGAAGGGAATTTAATATATGGAATCATTTAATATATGATATCAATGTGAAAAGCTGCAGAGCCAAGTTTTCTCAGGGAATAGAAAAATTACTACACTCAAGCTACAGAAAAGTTTGTAGCATTCTACTAAATTTTGTCAGCATTCTTCTGAATCCAAGCTAAGGTATCCCTGTTGGTTTGAATTTATTACCATTGTATAATAGTAAACAGAGAATAAAATACCTTTTATTGTCCAAACTGACATTTTATTCCCTTCCTCTTGTTTTGTATTGGTTTTCCTCCTTTTGAAAGAACTGCTGTGTACTGCATGCTTCACAGTCTGGGTACTTTTCAGTGTACTTTTCTTTAGTGTTTCTTCTGAGTTACTGTATTATCATATGTAGAAAAGTGCCACAAATGTAGTGATCCTTAAAAATCACATTAAGATTGTTGATACATGACAGCAAAGACCAAGCAGCCCATGCCGGTTGGAACCAGAAGTAACATGGCAAATTCTCAGTGGCATTGAAGTCCCTGGCCATAGGAACTGACATGAATTTAAGACTTTACTAAAGAAAATTAAATAAAATAATTCTAAGTCATATTAGTATGGATACTACATAGGAAATGTAATGGTATTTTCTTCATGATTTAAAAATTCTTATCTGAATACAGAAAACACCTAAAGGACATTTGAAATTTAATTGAAACTTGACATAAAATTGAATTTCAGTTGAAAGAACCACAACACAGTTAGAATGCTTCATTCCAACCAGCATTTGGCAGTTGTTCTGCTAATTGAAACTTCATTTTGCAAAAATCTATCATCATTCATATTGATATTTTAATTTCCAGAAAGACAGTAACAGAAGAACTGTGGGCTTTGTGCAATTGAATCATTGTGGTTGTATGGCCAGATGTTGTGTGGAAACTTCTTAGCTTGTGTTGTTACTTCCTGTTGATCCCAAATCCATTTGAGACTATGTGATAGCATTACCTGGCCAGAATATGGGAACAAGCAATGTTTTCAAATAAACTGAAACTGAAATGGGATGAGCTGTGGATTCTTCTCTTCCATTACTCGGACTTTACTATCAGCCATATTAGAAAGTCCTCCCCCAAAAAATATCTTAGCTGTAATAATAGATTACCATCTGCAATGTATTTTGATCTTAAAGCTACAGAATCCTCATCCATGAGGCAATCTCTAGTAATTTCTGACAAAAATGGAATATCTTTGGGGTAATCTCAGACAATATCTGCCCAACTGCTGCTGTTGCTGGGCATCCTGGTGTAGCACAAGCCACCAAGGGCCACCAGCCTCCAACATGAGCAGGACCAGGCAGGAGGGTGACTTGGAGGAAAAGCACTTGCTTCCTTAGGGTTCCTGGGTGCCCTTTGGAGGAGAACAGCCCCGAAGGTAGCTGGGCTTTCCTCTCCAGATGGAGGCACAGAGCTGAGAGGCAGGAATGTGTTTCCTAGTCCCTGGCTGTCTTGAATTAGGTGTGATGCTCAGGTTATCATGGTGCCTAAGGGTCTGAGCCAGGCTCATGATGAACTGTGCTAGAAGTTCAAGAAAGGGTTTTTAAGAATTGTATCTAAGAAAACAAACCTCTTGTCTCTCATTTGGCACTTGTGTGCTAAACCTTTGGCCCTAGATGACCTCTGAGCTCTGGATAACCTTTAACTTTTTCAATGACCTTTGGCTTTTTGTTACCTTTGACCCCTTGATAATGGTGATACTTCTCCTTTCTTGTGACCTTTGACATCTGTAACAACATTTAGCACCAGGACTTTTTAAACCTTTGACTTCTGCATGACTTTGCCCTGTGACCTCTACATTACATTTCCCTATTGTGGCCTTTGATTCCCAGGTGACCTTCAGATTTGTGATCTTTGACCTTTAGATGGCACTTCACTTCTAGTAGCCACTGAGAGGCCACTTTTTTGCCTCTCAGTGACCGCTGAACTCTTGGAGTCCTGGCACAGATGCCAGGGATGCCGCGGAAAGGGGAAGCCCAGCTCCACTGCCTCCCACAGGCCTTGGAGCTGCTCTCCCACATGCTAGAATATTACAGAGGACTGAATCTGCCACCACACCTTTACGCTGTTCTTTTTATGTCAAGAACATTTAACACCTAAGCACATAGGTGTTAAACACCTAGGCACCAAGTCAGCTAATTAGATATAGGTGGCAATTCTCAGGCTTTTTTTGGCCATTTTGGGCACTTTTTCCAGTTGAGAGATTAGTGTGGTTTATTTTGCACGCAGTTCCTCAAATGTGGAAGGCATGTGATACAAACTTGTAAAAGCAATGTTCCTTACCATGTGGTGCCCATTGCAGAAAGAATGCCATCTCAATAAAATAGCTTGAAATTTTTAAATTATGCTTTGATGGCAGGCTTTGTGCTTTTACTTTCATTGGAGAAAAATGTCTGTATTTTTATAAATTTCAGTGAGGGAAAGGCTTTGCCATAGGGAGAAATCGTTATTTAAGGATATTCTGATATGTTTTTTGTCATTTTTCAGTCTCCTTTTTTGAGTGGGGCATCTTCTTTCAAAAACAAATGACCCCTTTCTCCTGCAGATTTCATCCCATTTCGAAAGAGATCTCGGAAACAGCAACCTAGTAGCTAATCCCACTCCTAATCCTAAACAGGAACTCATGTGCTGCAGGGAGGTTGCTTACATCAAGCCAATTTGTTGCAGCCATATAAAACATTCTCTTCAGAAAGCCATGCTACGTTTGCTTCTTGCTGCTGCCAGTGATGTCCTGACCCTCTCCAGTTGCTATTACTTGTCCTGGAATACCAGACCTGACAGCCCCAGTGCTGTAGACAGACATGCTGCTACGCTGTGGCTGCTCACATGAGGAGCAGGAGTGAAATGGTTTTGTTAAAAGACTCCCATTTATTCTCATGAAATGTTACAACTCAGAGCTTAGACTTTCAACCTCTGAAGAAGAGGCACTGGAAACTCGGTATGTTCTTCTTCCCTTTCAAAATAAGCACAGTAAACAGTCACTTGGCTGGAAGGCAAGTCCCCCCAGCTTTTCCTCTCAAGAGGTGTTAGTTATATTTTCTTTATCCTCCTAACTAATTGAAGTCACTCTTTTGGAAGAAAAATCAAAATGGCTGAAGTTCCAGCCATATCTACCACTGACACTCCCCCCCACAGCTCATCTTCTGTCTTTTGGAAAATATGCCCACAGCTATCTCAGACCTGAGAACTCTCACCATGTATGGACTAAATGGTACAAATCAACCCATACAAGAACCCTTTATTCTCTATTTTCCCATAAGAGCATGCAACAGTATGGGTAGAAAAGAGGAAAGCTCAACATCTTTCTGAAGTCAGCTCCAGCCAGGGGTTTCCTATTGGGACGAAAATGAGTTTGGAGATCCTGCATGAAGGCTGGAAGCTGACTGCAAACCAGGCAGGATAAGCTGCTGCAGGACCAAGTGCACTCTTGCAGCATGGTGCCTCTCTTTATTCTGTGACAACTCATTTAAAAACACAGACTTGGCTTTATGTATGATTTTCAATTTGACATTCAGATTGATGTTCCCCTCAAAAGGAGGAGAAAGCAACAACTAACCAGCACCAGTCGTCAATTCAACACATACATTCATGTTCTCCTTTCTGTTCACTCTCCCTGCAAGCAGAGTGCTATTCAATCAGTATGCTAAAATGCACTACCAAAAGCCTCTTTCCTACTGTGTGGGTATGAGTGCCAGAGGCAGCAAAATGAACATTGTTGTATCTTTGAGTGTGGCAGCAGCCTCAGGGAGACAAAGAGTTACATTATCCCTCCCCAAACCCCTTGTGAAAGGCAGCCCAGGTGTTCTGATTGGGTTTGAGTCCCTGAGGGGTTCTCCCTTGGTGTGTTTCTACTGGTCCCTGACCCTGAACTCCACCCTCAAAGGTGGAAACCCTCGGGGGTTCTGTCCCTCAAAAACCCCTGCTGTGCCTCTGTTCGGGGCTCTCTGTTCTGGACCTGACTTTGTTCCCATGCTGAATAAATGGTTTCATGAACGGGAGCCCGTCTTGTTGGTGTTTGATGCTGGTCCCCAGAATCCTGCTGCTTCCCTGGACGAGATCCTTAATTTGCTGACTGCAACATTTGAGGATTCCTGAATATATCTGCATGAAAAGATAATATGAATCCTCAACTAAGGCTCCACTTCCACATAAGTCACTCAAATACTCCTTTCAAGTTTCTAAGGTCTTTCCTTAGATTTTACTACTCACTTCTTACTTCCTCTCAATAAACAGGAAGATGGGAAGTATTAAATGCAGGTAAGTTTCAGCTGCTCAAGTTATGTACATCTGTGGTTCACACTCAAACACGAAGGAAAACACAGCACTGCCCAGCATACAAATTAACTGAGCTGAATAGGCATACCTATTTCGAGCACAGCTTTACAGAATGAGAGGACTGAGCCAGAGCCAAACTCCCAATCCCATCTGTATGCCGTGGTAACGGATGTGTAGCTGTGTGTTTTTATATAACCATATATAATTCAGGCAAACCTCACCAAAAGTAACTCACTGCAAATTCTAATGTCTCCTATAAACTGGCTAGATTATGCAGTGAAGACCTGTGTGGGGAGTGTGGGTGTGAAGGGGAGAGACAAAAATTTCTGACACCCCTTTTCAAAGCAAACCAGTACACAAACAAGGAAATGAGAGCCTGCAGCCAAAGTGATCATAGTGAATCCAGTTCTATACCACATAAAATGGCTCCCACAAACAAGTCAGCATTGAGAGCCTGAAGGGCAAGTGAAAACAAAACTGACTCACCTATGTTCCTCACTTAGAATAAGAAAAATAAAATATCAGTAGACAAACAAGTACAGTAACACTTGAAAAGAAAACCTGTTTTATAATACTCCCTTTTCTATCTACCTTCAGTAAAGTGGAATCATCAGCTTTAAGGAAGCTTTAACCCATTTTAAGGTCAGATGGGACTCTGTACAACAGACACAGACCACTACCTGAAAAAAGGCTGAATACTATGAATATTCCTCCTTCTTTAGAGCACCAAACAGGTTGGTACATGCTGTTTTCATTTAAGTAACTTTTATCCTTCTGGAAATTATACTGCAAAGTGTTTAAAAAGATCTTGAAAGAGAGATGTATACAAATAAACTGGATAACGCCTCCCCAGCAGCTGGCAGAATTTCACAGTCCTACATTATGGCTGTGTCAGTTTGGGCTTTGTGTAAGTGATAGGGGTAGATTCTACCCACTACAGATTTAAATCAGAGAGGATAAAGCTCAGACATATAATGCCTGTTGCACATTCTCTGCTATAAAATGCACCATTACTCATATATTAAAGGGAGTCTGTTCCTATCCAAATGCTGAGAGAATGATTGAACTGAACATTTGAATGGCTGCATCAGGAATCGAAAACTGAAGACATGAGGAGCTGGATACCAATCCAGCAAAACAAATATTTGGAGTGCAAGTAAACCCTGAGAAATCTTGAAAGAAGAATTGGTGAGGCTAAATGGTTGCCTGATTTCAGATCTAACTGGCCAAAACCATGTAGCTTAGGCTGCAGAACAATGGGATCCTTCAAAGTCATCAACATTTTCTGTTCCATGAGACCATGAGGGCTCTCATTCCTATCAGCTGGACAGGGCAGGTGGGCATCACCTCTTCTAAATGTGGATGAAGCCTCAGGTAGCAATCCCATCATGCCAAGTTCACTGCACTTGTATAGCATTCATCTGCAACTTGGAGCATCAACATCGAATACCTGTGATATGGAGAAGGTAGGAAGGCAATGGGCACAACAGAGAGAGATAATGGACATTAGAGGACAACAGCCAAGAAAGTGGGAACCAAAACATTGTTACATTCTGTCAGTGTTGGCCTACAAAGACATAGTCAAGAGTCCCAAATTTAGAGGCAAACATGGTTCAAAGCTATTCCCTCCTGACCTGCTTTCTGGGTTTTGGTACTGCTTGATGACAAAAGAAGGGCAAATTACCACATTTAGGCAAGGTAATAAAGGACAACTATCTCATGCAAAATGTTGCAGCCTGGATGGTAGCCCACGCACTTCAGAGATTAGTTGAAGCTCTGAAAAGCTATTTGAGCAACTTCCTTTGATATACCATCTGGTGAATAATTTACTGGAAATGTCTTAATCACATCAAAGGTATATATCAATATGCTCCGATTTTCTCAGTGTTTAAGACTCTGCCTGTATATTGAACTTGAGGAACAGGCATATTAGTACAGAATTAAACTTTACTGCAGCACTCCCACAGTAATTGAAAAAAAATAAATAAATCTGCAGCATATTACCAGTATGGCCTCAAGGACTAGGTTTAGGAAGAGCAGTATTTCACTATTAACTCAAAAAGACTGCTACTCTACAATCAGCCTTGCTCATGTTTCCAAAAATGTATAAAATAGACATATACCTATGGCATAAAAAAAGTTCAGAAGCACATCTCCCTATTCAGAGGATGTATTGGCAGGGTTCTCTTACATCAATCACATGGGTTTAGACCCCAAGTAGATTTAGGCTAGATATAAGAAAGAAATTCTGCGCAATGAAAGCGGTGAAACACTGCCACAGGTTTCCAGAGATGTTGTGGATGCCCCACCCTTGGAAACATTCAAGGTCAGGTTGGACAGGGCTCTGAGCAGCCTGATCTAGTTGAAGATATTTCTGCTTGTTGCAGGAAGATGGGACTAGAAGGCCTTTGAAGGTCAACCCAAACCGTTCTACATGGCATCTATTCATCATATTCTAAACGGAAGTATTATTATTACTGGTTCCCCTCCCTAAATACTGAGACTAAATTGGGGTGGGTAAAATTGAAAAAAAAGCTAAGCAAACAAAATACCCCCAAAATTTTCTGTCTCTTAAATATAGGTTTAAAATCACACAGTTAATTATATTCCCCGAAAGCTAAGGCCAGATTATACTTATTTGCACGTGCCAGTCGTGTCTTGCTGCTTAAGTGTTTTAAATCGAGTTATCCTTCAGCATCTCCCCAACACACCCCGCGCAGCTCACTCACTGCTTTGTTGTGTTGACAGGAGCTCGCAAAGCCCCGCGAACGCTCCCTTCCAGGTGCTCACGGCAGGGGGGTCAGGAGGAGGTCGCTTCGGGGAAGCGACTCCGGCCCCGAGATCATGCCCCCGTCGGCTGCGGACACCCATGCATCCACGCATCCATCCATGCATCCACGCATGCATCCACGCATGCATCCACGCATCCATGCATGCACCCACGCATGCACCCATGCACCCACGCATGCATCCACGCATCCATCCATCCATCCATCCATCCATCCATGCCTGCCTGCCTGCCCGCCCGCCCGCAAGAACTCCCCACGCCTCCGCATCCCAGCCGCTCCCCGCTCCGCGTCCCCGCTCCGCATCCTCGCCCCGCCCGCCCCGCCCCGCGGGCTGATTTACGGCTTTGCTGAAAACGCCGCCCCGCTGCCTCCCCCAGCAACAAGTCGGGTAAGTGCGGCGACCTTGCGGGCGGCCGAGGCCCGCGCCGAGCCGGGGCCCGGCTCCGCTCCGCTCCAGCAAGGCTCGGGCGGCGGCCGAGGCGAGCGGAGCCGGTGCGGCCGTGCGGTTGGAATACCGTACCGGGTGGGCGCGTCGCCGGGCGCCAGGCGGAGATGGCGCGGTACCCCTGAGGAATCGTCGGGAAAGTTTCCCAAGTTTCCCGTGGGGCGCGGACACGGGCTCTTCTCTCCCGGCGAGGAATGCAACAGACAGCCCGGGATGAAGGCGGGCACCCCTGGCCGGAGCCGCTTGGCAGCGTCAGCCTCCCCTTCCGCTGCCCGCGATGCGGCGATCACACCAGGTTCCGGAGCCTCTCCTCGCTACGGGTGCACCTGGAGTACAGCCACAGCTTCCAGGAGAGCAGCCTCCTGGCCAGGAGCAGCCTGTTCTCCCCGCTGAAGGACACGGAGCTGGTGCTTCCGCCGGAGCCCCCAGCCCAGGGCAGCCCGGAGAGCCCCGGCGACTCTGCCGCGCAGCCCGCGGGGCCCTACCTGAACTTGGGCGGTGCGTCCTACGGGAGCGGGAAGGGCGAGCTGCCGCGGGAGCTGGGAGCGGAACGGCCCGGCTCCTACCTGGCCAGCTATGTGTCGGCTGAGTCTCCCAGCAAGGTTTCCAAACCCGGCCTCCCGGCCACTGATTCCAAAGCCTCCTTCGAGGCACATGTCAGAGAAAAGTTTAACAGGATGGTAGAGGCCGTGGACAAAACGATCGAGAGGCGGATCGACAAGCTTACCAAAGAGCTGTCCCAGAAGACGGCGGAGCTGCTGGAGGTGCGGGCAGCGTTCGTGCAGTTGTCCCAGAAGAAGCAGGAGGTGCAGCGGCGAGAGCGGGCCCTGAGCAGGCAGGTGGATGTGGCAGTGGAGATGATCGCAGCCTTGAAGCAGCGACTGAGCGAGTCCGAGGAGGAGCTTCACCGGAAAGAGGTGTAAGTGGGGAGGCGAGAGCCCATGGCTTGGCGAAGGCTGGCCAGCTCCTGCGTGAGTGACAGCCTTTGGGGGAGAAGAGAGGGAATGGCTCAGTTGCTTGTTGATTATGAAGCCCGGAGCTCACCAGCTTCAGATTGCTATATTTCCAGAGTTGTAGCCCATGTGACCATGTCCCGTGCAAGGCAGTGGACAGCTCTCTGAGCAGGTGGTTTTCATGTTTGACTCCCTAGTGACTAACAGAGTGGGGACAGCTCCCTGAGGTGGTTTTCATGCTTGACTCCCCAGTGACTAATGTCTGCACTTTCTAATGCCTGTGTTGTGCCTCTGGTTTCATGGGGGTAGGGAAAAGTAGAAGCTGTCATCATCATGTAATCTGATTTACACTGACACCTCTAATGCATAGTCTTTTTAAGAAGATACAGGTGGATAAGTAGATGAAGTATGTGAGAATACTAAATAGCACATTTTCTCTTAAGCCATCTCACCATGGTCACTCCTGTGGAGTGCAATAATCTCCTGTGCATCAATGAAGCTTTACTGGAGACAGTGTTGAAAAGGCCATGTCCATGTAGTTCATGTCTGATGTTTTAGATGGACACAAGAACTGAGGAACAGGAATCACTTATATGGGATTGGGAAGCAGATGCCAGAGTTCTGACTAACCTAAGCCATCTGAAAATATGTTCATGATGCATCCATTAAAAATGTAGTGATAGCTGATTCATAATTTATACATGAACTACTTAGTTTATTCAGCACTTGCTGAAACCTTTCAGGCTTTTCAGAGCAACACAACTTATTTTAGAGAAATGGAAATAAAGAGCCTTGGTAATGGTGTGTCTCTAAACCAGTTCCTCAGCTTACAAAGGGAAGATGAGAAGTGGTAGTTGCCATGACACTGATCTTACAAGAAATAAAGAAGGTGGTGTAGGAGTTCAGTGTTGGAAGTTTGGAGTGCTTTCATTACTCCTTCCTGTAGCCTAAGGACAAGAAAAAAATCCACAGCAGTAGGAATCATCTATCTTGAAGCAAGATGTAGATTTTCCAGAAGAGGGGATACATAAAGTTGGTGGAACTTGAGCTTCTGAGAGCTTCCTTGAAGGGATATTCAACAGAATCCCTCATTTTAAAGTATTGGGTGATTCTCTGGGAAGAGAAGATTGAAGGATTTAAGCTGAAGATAACAGTGTAACTAAGGCAGATTTGAAAGTATGCTGGAGGGAAGCCATGAAGATAACACAGTTTCAAGTAGTTTTGGTATTCTCATCTGGCCAGACTTCCCTCCTGGGCTCTTTCACAGTGTGAATTCCTATTCTAGAACAGTATCTTAGAGGGGAAGGGATTTTTCTATTGGAGGTCCTTCTTCCCTCTGCAGACTACCAGGAGACCTCAGGTAAGCAGCTGTTTTACACCAGATGCAGAATTTCAGATATCTCAAGTTAAGTGGCATGAATCTTACCTCAGAATAATAGCAGAATGTGTTTTAAAAAATCAAGACTATGATCCCAAAAGGAAAAACATGACTGTTGAGAGAAAGAAACCATTCAGTGGAACAAACCCAAAGTTCTGCAATGCTATAGAAGAAGAAAAGACCTTGTGGGAAAAGAGGAAAGGGGCAATTGAGTCATTCAGGTAGAGAGAATGAGTATGATATGGGAGGATGGTGAAGGACACTGATCTTTGAAAAGAAAAAGACAGCTTAAGTTGTGATTTTTAACTGTATTAGGAAAAGGAACAAGGAAGAGGCCAATTGCTCTTTGGCAGACTACTTAGTAGTGGCACTGTCAGGCTGGTGTTTTGAGACTCAAAAAGACTGAATACAGAATGAGAAGTGGGAAAACATTGTCCTTCACACTAGGACATTGTCAGACTCAGGAAAGAGGCAGGAGCTCAGATGATTGCTGTTAGAATTCCAGTCTTGAAAGAAGGAGGGTGAATGCATAAACCAATGATGAGGTAGCTCTTAAGTTGGTATTACAGGGAAGGCTGAAGGTTACTTGGCTAGTAAGAAACACTAATCAGGAGAGGCAGCTGTACAAGAGACTTCACAGAGTACAGGATATTGCTCTTTAGGGTTTTGGTTCCACTTTGAACAAAAAGCCTTGGAAGCAAAAGCAGCAATAGGAATAAGTGAACAGCTCTTAAACATGCGTGGTAGTGGGTAGGATGGAAAAAGATCATCCCTGAGTACCAAGGGGGGAGGAGGGGAGTCAGGGTATGCTATTGCCTGTGTCTGTGCCCAGCCCCACAGCATTGCCTCTGAAGTTTCTCTGAGGGCACTGGGAGGAGAGGTAGGGTGTAAGAATAGGTTGAATTCACTTAGGGAAAAACTGGGAGTGTGCTGGGTTTTTTTCTCATTTGGATGGTTCCTGCATTTCCCATCTTGGGGGATAACAAGGTGCCATAGAAAAATGCACTGTTTGGCTTTCCAATTGAAAAGTCATTGTATAATTAGCAAATTAGGAAGGAAGGTAGGTATAAAAAATGTTTTGTAAGAACAGGGCTGATAGTTCTATAGCAGCTTTTCAGATTTTATTCTCTAAAAATCTCTAAAAAACTAACTGGGACAGTTAGCTTTGCTGCAGCAGCAGGGAAGCACTGGGTGGTGTGCTGTAGTAGATGAGAGAAAAATGGGTGTTCATGACTTTGGTAACAACAGTGACACTTGTCTGGCTTTCTCATGGGCTGTGGGTAAACTCTGAGACCTGTCTATGTATTCAGTGCTTTGTGTGTTCAGAACTTACTTGGTGTGCTAAGAAGACATTGTCCTTCAAAAAAGGAGGATCTCAAGATTCTGGAAGAAGTCCAGATGATTAGAAAGCCAAACAAGACTCCTTTAATGGAAATTGCAGAAGCAGTTCTCACTGCAGATTGTGCAAAGTCAAAGGCATCCCTTAGGAACTGCTTTGATACTTACTGACCTTCTGAAATAAGTGCTTTCATCAGTTTATTTGGATTTTTTTTTTTTTCATAAGCAATCTTGTGAATATAGATAACTTTTCCTAAAATTAGCATTGGTGTTGAGCTAGTGTAGCTGCAAATATTTTCCTCTAAGCAGCAGAAAAAAGAAAACACCTTCCCTGAAACATCTGAGTGTTGGTTTAGACCATCAGCAAGAACAAGGCTGCCCATTTCAAGAGCTTATAGAATCAGTAGGGTTATTTCTTTAGACTTGTCAGTTGATTATTTTTTGTTTGTTTTAAATAAGGCAGTCCAACAAAGCAATGAAGATACCTTTTTCATAAAATTTTCTTTGTTCCCTTACAAAAATGGCAGTGCCAATGTGGTGTGTTCTGCATGTTCACACATGCAGGTGTGTGCTGTGATACTGGTGTGAGGCCCTCGTGGGTGTGTTGAGGGGTAGGACTGCTGGAGGTACAACACTGTACTAATATGTAGTTGAAATAGTATTATTCTAAGAACAGAACTGCTGAGCAAAGGAATTATTTAATTAGAAAATGTGTCCTGAAAGGGATTATTCAATGTTTGATGAAGGAGAATCAGAATGAGTACTGTGATTTTAACGATACCACAGAAGCATGCCCAAAGGGTGTAAGACTTTGTTGAATAAGATACCAAGAAAGCCATTGAAACAAAAGTCAGCTATGAGCTTAACTGATAGAGGATTGTTTCTGGATGTTATGTAAGAAAATTGAAACTGGTAGAGTTTGATTTTCAGTAAGTCTGAACAGGGTAAGCATTGGAAGCAATGGTCTTTGGCTGGAATTTACCTTCAGTGGTAACTTAAACATTTTCACTTTGTCTTCTAATCGTAGAGTAAGGTCATTAATGTTGTACCTTGCCATATCTCCCACAGTAATTTCTCTAACCAGTCTAATGTATTTGTTTTGAGACTGGTCATGCCTCTGCTCTGACACAGTCTGGAATGCAAGGATTATTTCAGAATAGCTGTTGTGGGCAATAGTTGTTCTTGCCAGTGGCTTCACCTTAAGCTTGCAATTAATGAAATGATCTGTGCAGATAACATCTTGACAATGGCATTAAGAACTGGCTTTTAGAGATTGTGCAATTTGTGCTTTAAAACAGCTTTCCTTAAAATCGGGATTTCAATTGTACATCAAAACAGTTTTGATTTGCTTTAAACAGAGTACAACTACAATTACACATTGTTCTCCCACCCTCAGTTTTATGTAATCCTGCTCTCTCTTTCCTGTTTTCTTTCATCTTCCTACTCAAGAGATTACTCCCTGCCATGCAGCTGTAAGGGTTTAAGCTTAACATGACTATCCCACAGAATGGCTCTGTGAAATAAAGCTTAAAATCTTCAGTCACCCCCGTAAATTCAGGGCTCAGATCTAGAACACAGCCCACTGAATGGGTGCAATAATTTTCTGAGGGAGGAGGTGTGAATGTCTTAAATGTGCTTTTAGTGGTGTGGTAATGTGAAACCATAACCTAATGAATAAAAGCAGTCTTCAGGCAAAAACACCAGTTGGGTTATGGATAAGGTCACTGGTGTTAATACTTAATGAATTTACATATTAAATATTTTGACAAGTTTACTACTTACTGTGATAGGAATTTTCCCATCTTCAGGTAAAATAATGTGTTTGGTTTTCTATTTTTTTAGGTAGTTATGCTAAATGAAGTTTCCTAAAGTGATTTGTTATGGGGTGCAGAATCTGCATGGAGCCTCGTGCTTATCTCCACCTACAGAGCAGCTGCAGGTGTTAGTGTCGCTGTGCACAGTCCTGGTGCCAGTGCCATGTATCCGTGGGAGGGCTTGATTGCAATGTGAGAACTCATTAGCCCTTCTTGTCAGGTGTTAAAGAGCTGGAGCTGTCCCACCCTCTGCATCTACTCAGTGTGTCACATGCTTAGCTACTGAAAGTCACATAAATACTAAGCATACCCCAGGATCTCTGTGCTGACAACTGTACCAGTAAACAAGAATTGCAGCTTGCTCTTCCCAGAGGAACGCTGAATAATCTAGTGGTAAAGGCAGAAGAATAAATGTCACCTAGTCAGCCCATGATTTATAACTTTATTTACCACATCTCAGCCTCCATAAAGAAGTTTTTGGGCTAGGCTGAAGTTAGGATGCAAAATGCCAAACTACTTAAGTCTAGTTAACTGTAACAAGTTAATTCCTTGGCAACGTCAGATTAAAATAAAAGTTTTGGCTGCAACTTTCTTACTTAGAGTGAGTTCTTCACCCTGAACTTGTTTTTTCAGCTGAACACCTCTGAGGTGCCTGCTGTACTGCAATAAATTTCCCCATGACTCCTCTGGCTTTGGGAAGAGCTTTCTGACACTCTGGCAGTACAGGCACCTCCTGCTCCTCTTGGATACCTCCCAGGTTGCATTCCCCCCTTGTCTTTCCCTTTCACTAGCCTCACCTTGTTGCTGGCAGCTCAATACATTCTCTGCTCATCGGGTAGCAAGAACAATTCTCTCTTCCTGAAAGGTTTCATCTGACAGGAGCACACCCCCAGACAAAGCAAGAAACCCGCCTTTCTTCCTGCTGCCCAGTCACAGCCCTGTAAACATTTTTCATACAGTACACCTTAGTATTGGTAAACTATGAACAGATGAGATTACAGAAATTTAAGAGATGTAGGGTGCACTACGCATCATCTACACCACTCAGAAAATGTAGTGTCAGGATCTTATAAGCAAATTCCAAGGTGCAGAGGTGGGTGAAAGGGGGCAGGAGTCTGCTGGGGAGAATAGCAGAGCAGTAAAGAAAAGATGAGAGCAGAGGAGTTCTCAGGGGGAGTTAATAACTCCACATAACTGTTTCTCAATATAACAGAAGTGCTCCAGATGTAGAAGAGTCAGTGCAGGGTAGCAGAGACCTCTTATTAGAAAGGGCAGCGCTTCAGGTCTGAGACAGGCTTTAACAAAATGATTCCTGTTTCAGGTGAATGCTGCTGACAAGGCTGTGCTGTCAAGACACAGAGCCCAGTGGGCCCATGCTGCTATGCTCTGGTTTATGCCTCTACCAAGTAGGCCGCACAATATTCACAGGTTCAGCTTCCCTGACTTCATGAAGAGCAGTGTCAGGCCTCTGTGGACATCCATCTTTCTACAAGCATAAGAATAGAGAGTGAAAGACAGAAATCCTGTCACATAATCCTCAAAAACTTGGCAGAGGTCTGGAGAAATAAATTTAAAGTAAACTAAAGAACATAAGCAAAAAATCATCACAGCTATCCAGAAATAAAATTAAAGGGAGAGGGTCATCAGTATGGCTAAGAAAAAGTCTGGGCAAACTACAAGAGACAAGAAAGGCAGTTAGACAGATAAACAACAGCTGCGGGAAGCTACATGAGTTTGTTGAATCATCTCCCTATTGTTCACAGTGGGAGGAGGGTAAAAATTTTTCTGGGAACTTCCTTCAGGTAACCAAGGCATAGCTGTGGCATGAAATGAGCTCTCTGAGGAAGAAGTGATGGAGCAAGTAGAGAGACCTATTAGCCGTCACTCCTCAGGGCTTGATCTTGTTCTTCTGAGAAATGAGAATGAAGTGGAAACAAAGAAAGTAGCTGAGCTAACAGAAGTGCTGCTTATCAGTGCAAGGTGTGTGACAGAGCCCTAATGCGTGGTTGTGTTCTGACTCCTGTCATTCCAAAGGAAATTTACACAGTGTATTTCAGCCCAAAGGAAAATGTTTAGATTAAAGTTGTTAAAGGCAGGTTCATAGGCTGTACAGAGGCAGCTAAACAGAGAGAAGTTATGGATATGCTACTACTGCTGCTAATAACAGTTCCTACAAATAATGGCATGTAGGATGCCAAGTTATTTTTAGTCTAGAAAGCAAGGATAATACTAAGGAATTTGTTGACATTGAGTCTCTTCTTCTCCTGATGCTTCTCCCTGGCCTCCTTATGGCATATTGAGATATTTGTAGGAAAGGAAAATCTGTTGGTGATATTTGTGCCATAGAACAGGCAATTAATTCATTCTTATTAATTACCTTTGCTGAGACAATTTCAAATGTTAGCATTCTTGAAACTATCATCCTTTTTAAAAAATGCCAGTTACTCATGTTTGTGGCCTCCTGCTGCAGCAAAACTCAGCCACTGACTGTGTCTCTGGGAGGGACATCCTCATGGTGTCCCAGACTGGCAGCTCCCCACTCTCTCACCTCCCCAGTGGAGGGTCAGCAGCCAGCCAGGCTATGCACAGCTCTTCCTTACCCAAAAGGAGAGGGATTTGGAGCCAACCTGCTGAGTTGCTGTGCTTTTGAGATCCCTGCCCTGTAAAAGAGGACCCTGATGAAGCGGCAAAGGCTTCAGATTGCTCCTATGTTAACCCAAAACCATCAGGAAATCAAAGAAGTTAAAGTGTGGTTACAATAAAGCCCTAAAATTAACCTTAATGAGTTTAGATTGACTTCTCCCTAAGCATTCTTCAGTGGCTCTTTAATATAAGGTTGTTCTGGGCAAGATAATAATCACTAAAACTGTTCAGAGCCTTGAAATTAAATGGATTAGCTGATCTTAACAAACAAGTTACCTCTCTGTTTCTTAAGCCATATTTTATGGGCAAGTTAATATAAACTAATATTCATCGGTGCTCTTCGTCCAAACAATATGTGCTTTTACCTCATTCCTACCATTAGATCAACCATGTAAACAGAACTCAGCTGTAGTATAGAGCAGGCAAGCAACAGCCTGAATCCTAGGTGAATGTCCATGGCTGACCACTTGTGCCTGACTCATAGCACAAATCAGCTCACTGTTGAAACAACTATAAAACCAATTAACTACAACTATGCTGAGTTAAAACAGCAAAACGCAGAGAACTTTGGATTTGTTATAAACAAGCTAAGATTTGAAAGGTTATTTCTGCCACAAACTGTTTCATAGTTTCTACTTAAAATGCTTTTTCCTCAGGTGATTCCTACTGAGCAATCTTGCCCTTTCTTGTTTGGCAAGCACTGGTTCCCTCAACTCCCACCCATTTTGTACAAAGCAAAATTTAACATCTCTTTATGGGCAGAGTAAAAAAATATTTATCCAGGTATTTATTAGCCAGGGAAGTCCTACATGCTCAGATTTGTCTTCTTTTGTAATACATGCTTCAATCTATAACCAAACTTCCACCCAAGTAGTCCTCTGATAGTGGAGGTGCAAATGGTGTCCTGATTACTGACAAGCAGATACAGCTGTCTCCATATACCTTGAGAAGTGATGCTTAATGATATTTCTACCCTGTGGACCACTAAAGACTATTTTTCCAAGATACGAAGTAATGTGAGAAAACCCCACCTTAAACCCACTGTCCATAAACTTAAATTCAGCATTCAGGCTTCCAGATCTTGATATTGTCCACAAAATGTCGTAATCTTCTGATAATGGTGAAGAAGAGTAATTAGCCACCACAGGCTATCGCCATGACAAACTGAAGAAGCATGAGTAATTTTTGACAATGGTGAGACCAGGAACCTGCTGTTATCTAAATGTGGCCTCTTTGCAATGTTTCCATCTTGCAGAGAAGTTGTTACTTTCAACCACTTCCTGGAAGAAGCAGCAGAAAAAGAAGTGCGGGGGAAAGCCAGGCTCCAGCACTTCATTGAAAACTTGTTGCAGCGTGTGGATCTGGCAGAAAGGCAGCTAGAATATTACCAAAACCAGCAGATGGTGTGCAACTACACCAATGTCAGCGATAATGTGGTAAGCCAGCCGAGTCCTACCCTTTACTGTCACCCTCCCCCTGGAGCCAAAGTACTGGAGTTTGAATACAGGTGGGCTCAGTGGCTCATGCTAATCGCTACTGCCAGCTGATGTGCATTTGTGAAATGTTTCCTTAGGTGTGTTTTGTTTGTGTTTTAAACTTCCACTTTACACGAGGGAAAGGAGCAGATAGCATAGGAGCAGCAGTAGCCAAAGGTGGTTAAGGGAGAATGGAGAGTAATGAAATATTTGATAGATACTTAAATTTTTTCCAGCTTTGCCTATTGCTGCTGTTTCCTTTGCCATGAACACTTTTCTTAATGTGACTTGGCAGTCTTTTTGGGTTGCCTAAAATTTCCTATCTTCAGGAAAGGCATAGATCCCTATAGGTGATATATCAGCTTGCTGGCAAATCATCTTGCTTTTAGTAGTTAACCTATCATGGGACTCTTAGAAATGGCCTGTACCCCATGGATTAGAAATCCAAGAATGTTACTTTTTAAAATACATTATTTCTTTAAAAGCCCTCATTTTAAATACCTAAACCCAGTATTTTCCTACAATGCTTTACATTTATATGACAAGTTTTAGGCACAAGACTTCCAAGGAACATTTCAATTTAATTGAATACCCTATGCTGCCTGTACTAAGTAGTTGCTTACCGTGGGATGTGAGAAGAAGGCATTTGATCATGCACAGCACTGAACAGATATGCAGTGGTGGAAAGGAAAGGTTCCCAGAGCTACTTGGAAGACAACAAGTTTTAGGTAAGACCTGAATAAATGTAGATGAGCTGAAATCCAGTGCAGGCATCTCAAACAGTATCTGTGAGAAGATTATGGGGCACCAGTCAGATGGGCCTCGATATTAAATCATCTCCCTTTCTCTGGATGTATTTATCATGATGCCAGGCTCAGTAGTTTCCCTTGGGGAGGGCTCTAATTTTTAAGGCACCTGTTCTGCTTTCTGAGTAACTTCAGCATTCCTCTAAGGTCATCCATCCAAATATTGACCATCCTGACCTTCAGGAGGTACAGGAAAGTGTACCATGAGATGGCTCCAGACTCCAGCTAAGACAGATGACAAGCAAAGTCAGGCTAGGTAAAAAACCGCCTGCAAAGTGTGTACAGTACCAGGGACAGAAGGAACATTTACAAGAACATAATAATTTTCAGATGCCAGATTTGACTTGCTTGTCTCAGTGACTTCATTACATGATTTTCAAAGTCTCAGTGTAGAAGCTCTGATGAAAGCTCAATATAAAGAATTTTTAGTATTAAAATTGATTAAACTTAGCTGGCATTAAACACCTCCTTTTCTGACACCCACCAAAAGAGGGTGGGTTAGACAGTGTTTCCACACTTTGAACCAAAATGCTGTAAAAAATGAAGCCATGCAAATTTGGGCTAGCACTGAAGCTATGCTGACCCTAGTTGGTCTCAGGATTTGCAGGAGTGGAAGAGAAATTCTTGTGTCCTCACCCTCCACCCTTCAGTGCAAATCTGGCAGAGCCAAGGGTTTGTAGCTGGACTTTCCTGGCCACTTGTGTAAAGGAAATGTATCACTGAAAAATTGAAGGATTTGAGAAAAAGTTAATTCATATAGTTTATTCAGCCACTGCCATTTATTAATTATCTTGAACACAATAATTACTTTTCATTGTATCCATACTGTTTAATCTCATGTGAAAGATCTCTGTTCAGCCCACACTTCTTTAGCAATTTACTTTGATTATAGTTTCAATAAAAATAATGGGAAAAATCCAACCACTAACAATTCACACATTATTATTTTTAAAAACATGCTCATAAGATGGAAGAGTAGTAATCTGTAAAAGAGGCAGCTTTTTTTGTTTCTTTGAATGTTCTAGTTTTAACAGCATGTGAGAATGGAAATACAATTTTAAAGATTGTGTATATTAATTAATTGATTGTTAATTAATTGTACATTAATTACTTGAAAATGTAATAGTAATAACCTGGCTTTGTTTTCTTTTCAGTTTACAGACATTTCATTAAATAAGAAACCCAGATGCCTGTATGTATATCTCCCTTTTTTTTTAACTTAAATACACTAAGTTGACATGCTTGCATTTCTGCTTTTACATTTTACCTTATAGGTTGGGACCTGCATGTGGTCTATATTTATGTCATGTAATTGAAGAAAAACAGATTTCTGTTAAAACTAAACTAAAATCAGATATTCTCTGAAGAAAATAAAGAATGCTGATTTTCTATTAAACAAATTACTCCTTCCTGCTGACTATAATAGCCTATTGCAAAGCTACAAAAGCTCAATCTCTTTGGCAAACAGAGTTCAATTTTCAATTGAAAATGTCTTTTAACATTCTATAGCTGGGAGAGAGACAGTTGTCATTTCCTAACTGACAGTAACAATCATAAAAAGAAACAAGTGCCTTGACAAAGCATAGGCACTAAAAATCTCAGCTTACTCAACCAGCTGTCCTGGGAGCAGCAGAACTAATTGGGGCTGGTCTCCCATGTCTTTGTGACTTGGTCATGAGTCCCAGCAGGTGGTTTGGAGCATCATGTGCTGCTTGGCCAAGTTGACAGACAGTGCACCCTTCTTCAGGGCAGCCTTTCCTTGTGGGTACGCCAGTTCAGGACTTTTTCCCATTGCATCACCACAAGTCACTCTCCATAACACAACAGATTAGGAATATTGATGAGTAGAAGAGTTCAGAATCTCTTGCAGTCACATACGCTGTGGAGGTGCTGCTTTCAGTGAAAAAGCCTTTCCAACATCTGGAGCTGGCAGCCTTTGCATTTTACATGCAGTGATTTGCGTCTTCCTCCATCTTGATTACTTTCTTACTTGGACTGTGAAATGGGGACAAACATCCATCCTTCTCTGCCATAAAGTCGTTGAATTTAAATACAGTTTAGCTCTTTTAGGTAGCCCTTCAGATCATATTGACCTTGACCTGGTTTTAATAGCTTCATTCAGTGCAGCAGTGCGCCTAATATCACCTGCAATAATGCCTATGTATGCTTTGGGAATAAATGATGTAGCTTCTTCACCATAACAACATCTGAGAAAAACAGAATACTGCATCTTTAAACAACAACTAAGTAATGAACTGTAAAAAACAGTACCCAAGAACTGATGGTAAACTGGAGTGGCCAACACTTGTGCATATACACAGGTCATTCCTAACCCCCAGCAAGTGATCGGAGCCCAGGCCTGCACCAGGCCAGGATGACACAGTGCTTGCAAGCTCCAGCTTGGACCTGCACAGCATTTCATCCCCCTAAACCTCCCCCTACTGAAATCTGTTTAGCAAAACTGCTAACCAGGTAATGCTGTTACATAGGTAAGACTTAGTTCCTACAATGTGAGATGGCACCCACTGCCTCCTACCAATAAATACAGACTTCCATGACATCCTTCTCATCTTCCTAAAGCGCAGGAGAGGCTTTACACTGTACACACGTGAGCAACCATAGCTTTTTCCAAAACTGACATTGTCAAGGGTGCAATATGATTTAACTCCCAGAAGAAGTAATACTACAGATACATGCTTTTCAGAAATAACAGGCTATGGAAAATAGCCCTATGGGATCCCTTAAGAGGTTGACTTGTACATCAGCACATCTGCTCTTCACTTCAGTCACAGGAGCTGGGTAGACATGAGCTGGTGCTTTATGTTCATATTTCTGCTGTTACACTACATGTATCTACTGTAAAACATTTCAAGATTGAAAGGACGTTAATGTTAAAAATTGAATGTTAAAAAGGATGATAATGATCTTAGCTAAACTGTGGAATCAGTTTAGATGTAATATTTCAGATCAGAGTGCATGGTTCAACCTTTGCAGCACTGAGCACTTTGCTGTCACTCCACCTGAGCTCACCAATTCCTGCAAATCTTGCTGGGCTTGAACCATCACAGAGAGAAAAAGAATTCAGCTCACTTTGGCCTTTAAGCTTTCATGGCCTTCTTCCCACCAGTTTTTGTGTTCCCCTTTCTTCTTCTCCCAGTTTAAATCAAAGCCTAAAAGGGAAGCTAAAGTTTCCCTGGATGGGTGGTCAGAACAAAGGCAGAGCATGGAGTTCCCTGAGCTATTGGCCATTTGAAGCAGCAGCTCCCAGGGTGCAGTCCAGGGCAGCACTACAGAGATTCCACAAAGTCTCTACAGTTCCTCAATCTACTTTCTACTCTTACTGGTGCTGTGTGGTCTTCCGAAGACCAAGGGGTGTTCACTCTTTGCAGAACATTGATGTGAACATGTGCATCTTTAAAATCCCTGCAGACCGTGAAGTCTAGACCTCAGTAAGGTCTCAGCACTCCAAAATCAGCAGAATTCTGATCAAAATAAAACTGTAGATGAACACACATGAAGGGTGCACCAGTAACACGTGTAGGGGTTATTTTACTGAGGAGTGCTTTTGAATACTCAGAAATGTAATTCATCTCAACGGAGTTAAAAACTCTGTTTTTAACATGCAGCCTCATTCTGTAAAACAAGAGTATGTCTTCAAAAATGGAAGGGTTTGGGATATTTTGGGGACCTATCAGTTTGCAAGACTGAATAATAGTTATTAATAATAACTACTAATAGTTATAGGTATAATTAATATATTATTTAATTAATAATATTTATAATTGATAGTTATTCATAATAAATTATTATTAATTTCAGGAGCCAAGGAAGCCAACATGCTTCATATAATATCCCTGATGCAAAGCCACATTCCTTTCAAAAAGGAAGGATCTTGTTGAAAAAAACAAAGGACGAAAAAGCCAGCTTGCAGCCCGTGAAATGCTTCTATGAATCTGTTGATTGCCCAAGAGAAATATGGAGAGCACAGAAGAAGGGTGAATCAGTCTGCTGTGCCAGGAAAACAAGTGCAAAATCAAAAATAGGTAAAAAGGCCAAACCGCTATAGGAACGGTGAGCAATATACAGCAACATAGGAACTTGGCTTCAACACAGCAAATATTGAATGAAGTTAGTCATCCTGCTTTTTCCTATCCATCTAACCATGCCAAAACACATCAGATATAATATACAGAAATATATACACATGGAAGTTTTATATTATTTAGTTGCACCTCTTCGGGCACTATAAAAAAAGTGACATTTTATTCAGTTGATATGGAGGTTTTCCTATTCCTTTATGTATTTATTCATTTATTAACTCACTTATAGAGCTTACTTCAAATGACTGCAGTTATCTTGCTGGGCAGTACTGTGGCTGTGTGTTTAATTGTTTTAGTGGCAACATGTGGTCTGGTAATTTATTTTCCATTTGTGTTACTCCTGAAGTTCAGAGGAATCCATTTAATTGGCACCTAAATATTCAATCTTTCAGCATAGGTAGGTGTAAGATCAGTGTATAAAAGACCTACTTAGAGGCAAAAGACCTACTCAAAGTTGTAGGAGTCGTTGAAGGCTGTTTACAGCAGTAGATTGCTACCCTGAGTTTTTGGCTATAAGTACATTTCCATCTTTTATTGAATACATTAAACTACTTGATTCTGCCAGCAGCCACATTGTCTGCTGGTATAAGTTTGGGCTCCTTTGAGGTGTCCCTTAGCAAGGAGACCAAAAGCTGCCCTGACAAGCACAAGCCAAATTGGGCCAGAGGAGGAATGTCAGTGCCAAGTGCCAGCAGCAGGTTATCTGCAGTGGTACAGCAAGTGACAGGCTAAAGCAGTGTGTTACTGCATGGCATTGTGTTCAATGTCTTTGCTTGGTCTCAGGCATTAGAGGCCCAAATAACCATGATTATAACCCACATCCTTCACATTTTTATCTCTGAAAATTCTTTAGAGGGCTGACAGATTACTGACTTTGAACCCAAGTACAAGGCAGTTAAAGATGACTGCAGAGCAGGAATGTATGTGTTTACACTGGTTTGTGCCAATTAAAAGGATCCTTATTTATCAGAGAATCTATTTATCAAGATGATTTTTTAAGTGTACAGTTTTTTGGTAACATGAATCCTCATGTCATGTTTACAGTTACAAACATCCTGATGATTTAACTGATGAGATCTGTTTTCTCAAGAAGTAGAAAAGATAGGTGAGACAGGTCTATGTGATTTATTTTTGAAACACTCATAACAGATGTAAATTGTTTATGTGGAAGGTGATTTTTACAGTATGTGTACAAGGATTTGTGAAAAATGTTTTTTGTTTTTTATAATTATGTCTGTAAGCAGAACTGAGTATTAAAAGACAATGTATCACTATGATTACTGCTGCAATTAGCACCCGAGTTGCAATATTTTTAAAGCAGAAGTTGACCAATCAGTTAGCTAGGATCAGGTAACTAGAGATATAGAACATTTGTCAGTGTACAGAGCTCCCAGAAAGTAGCAGAGAGAAGAAAGAGTATTATTCCTCACTTTTATTTTAAATAGTGTGTATGGAACAATCAGATACACTGTTTCAGTAGCAAGTCACAGTGTAAAACCAATTCAGGTATTTAGGTTGTAATGATATTTCAATATTTATTTAACTATGTCACAAGGCCACACTTGGCCTTATGCTAGGCATTGTGTGTGGTGAAAAGGAGTTGTTCATTGTATTGCATGGGCTTGGGTCAGATTGTGTGTTACAACCTTTATAGGAAAGCTAAGATTGAAGCATTCTTGAGCTTTTTCTATTTCTTCCCACATGCTTCCATGAAACTGAAAAAAGGATCTTTTCTGAAGATAATAAAGGTGAACATTAGAAAGATAATAAAATAAAATATATTAATTTGTTTCTTTAGCCACTTGACACTGGGAGAATATTTTTATTTTTAAATGCCTATCTATTCTGTTAGTCACCAAAGTTAAGTGCAACTACTAGTTCACAAATGAGATGTTTATTTTATCATTTATCATGCCAACATCTTGACTGTAAGTTGTCCTTTTGGGGGGGAGGAAGAGGAAAAGAGTAAGAGAAGTTGCATGTTTTTAAATTTTTCAAAGCTTAATTTACCCTTACTTGCTAAACAAATGCCAGTTCAGTAATTAGAAAGAAATTGGATTGTACTGTAAAAGCTTTTAGAATAGAAACATTCTAATAATAAATATATATTTCTCAGTTACTTTGTCATTTAACTCTGCGAAATACATGGTTTCTTACAAAAACAGCACCGAAAAAGCCAAGCAGCAGCAGCTTGGGCTTTGTTTTATTCCTCAGATAAAGCATGGCATTGAAGTCAGGTTGTGACCCTTCCCAGCAATTAACCTGCAGACATCTATTCCATCTTCCCTGCATAGCTCACATGTGTTACATGCTGCTCTCTTACTGTACTGGTGCTTGAAAATCATTTTTGAGGTGACCCACAGGGTCAGATAACCTGCCCAAAGCTGAGGGAGAGGGATAGAGGGAAGGGTCAGGCAGAGGAAATTTAGGGCAGAGGGGCTCCCAGGGAATGTCATTGAGGGTGTCTTCTCCACACAGTGCCAGTTGCAGAGCCATCATTTCATCAGGTATCTCCCTGGTTAGACTTGGAAAGAGAGGTTTTCCCATGGGGGATCCAGGTTCCTGTCTTATTAACAGACACAATATTTGGGAAGAATAGATACCTGCACCAGGCTGAGTGTAACCAGCTTGAGCTAGTGGGGACTTCTGAACTCGGGAAATGACAATTGTAAAATATTTTTTAAATCTGAAAGTGTTCTGACAAAGTTGACCACTCACCTTTGAAAAAGAATTTGAAGCAGAGTTACCATGTTTTGCCGTTTGAGATGCTTTGAAGGCACCTTGATAGGTTGTATGCTCACATCAAAGTGAATTTCATTAGGACCCGGATGCCTCATTCCCATATACATCTTTAAAATCCTACCTCATTTATAACTAAAAATATCTCAGAACAGTATATGTACTGGCTGGGCCTTTACAGGTGAGCTTTCTGTTTAAAACAAAATGTTCTGACAGACATGTGACATTAGAGACCAGGAAAACAAGACTAATTGAAACACAGACCTTTAATTAGAGCTATACATAGAAAAAAACAATCACTTTGGGATGCTCCTGCCAGTTGAAGAGAATGTTTTCAGAGCACTTAATGACATCCAGTTCCTCCCCCCAGCTCTGACTCAGCACTAACAACAGCCTCCCCCTACCCAGAGAAGAGATGAACACGTTTTGTTTCAATGGGAGTTACTGCAAATATTCAGTGAGATATTCATATTCAAAGAGATGGCCACCCTTTAGAGCAGGTACTAGGTCAAACAAATTGTCACTTCTGTCATCCCTAATAATGCCACTGTGTCTTTCAAGCTACTTGAGCAACAATCCAGTTCTTCTTTCTCTTTATTCTGCGTCATCAGATAGTTGCCTTTATTTGTTCTTACCTCAGACTAATGCTGATTGTTTCCATACATCCTGATTGAAGTGGCTGAAGTGGACTATTTAGTACTCTCTGCAGTGAGCATGGGCATTATTTTTTATTGTTTTTTAGAAAAATTAATCCCAGAAATTATTTTACTTCATGAAGCTCTTAAAAATAGATCCTGCTGCAACACAAACAAAATGTCCTTTCCCATTTTGTTGCTAATGACACCCTCCATCTAACCATGCTCTTTTTATTCTGATCTCTTGAATTTTCATTTGTACATCTCTCCAAGGAGAAGGAAAAACAAGCAGCATAAATTAAATGCAGTTGTTGGTCTGACAACCTTTTCCCTCCTCACTGTCTCAGTCCTAGCATCTCACACTGCAAGCAGGTAAAAGTTGGCTTGAATTTTTTATAAAATCATGAAAAAAAGTATATTCAACAGATTTTGAGTTGTTTAGAATGTTATGAAAGAGGAGGAGACTCTACTGAGCTGAAAGGAAAGAGGAAGAGAGATACTCCACTTCCTAGAGAAGTCACTTTCAAAGATAAATATGACAGGTTGGAGGAATTTAGTGTATGCTGGTATGAGATGAGGGAAAGTCAGAGTCATACATAAGGCAGCAGTGGAAGGATGGGGGTTGTCACTGTTGGACATGAAATGATTCACATGGATGCAGCTTGAAGTGTGATGAAAGAAGAAGAATGTTTACTTGTTCTTTCAGTATTTATAGGTTTTCGGCAATGATTGGATAGTCAGGTTACCACCTTCCCAACCACACTGGCCATGAGAGACGTCCATCAAAAGGCATATCTTTAATGGAATGTATAAACACCTATGTTTATAGTTACTTTCCTGGGAAAGTGGCTAGAAATCATGAAAACAATATCGAAAGGCCTGATTCTCAGGGCGACAGGGGTCCTCATTACTGCCTGCTGTTTCCTAGGGCATTTGACCTACAAAACATCAGCATAGATTCAGCTTGACACATTCAGTCCTTAAATCACACTTTACACATGTTTTGCAACCTAATTACTAATATTGAAGTAGTAGACTTTAGCACTAAAGTTTCCAAGAAATTCCCCAAACTCTGTTCATAGTATTTGTTCAACCTATACTTATTTGCCTTGCAGTGGGAACTTGTGCTCTAGGGGCTTGTCAGCAGTGAGGGATTTCTCTGTGCTCCCAGTCCCTGCTGTCTCCTGTCTCTGCTCAGTTACTGATGGCAGCTGGCTGAGTGCCAGCAGTTCTGCTGGCGTCTCACCCCACTGACTGTATGCTGGTTCCCATAGCAGTGCTTTCCTTTACAGAGCTTTGCTGATTCTTTTGTCTGTTTCCATACCCTAGTTACCTCCTTTCTACCAAATCAGTGCCTTTAACATGAGAGAAGGTTCATGCAGCAGCTGTGTTCCCTGAACTTCAGCCTGCTCATAAGTCACTGCATCGCACCAGAGACACTTGCAAAATGCTTTCTGTGGCAGTCCATGGGCAGCTGCTGCACCAAGGTGGCACATTCCCACTTGTTCTGCTGGCTTTGCACTGCCCGGGTGACAAGTCTGCCTATTGCTATTCGTGCTTCTCATCCCTGCTGACAAACAGGTGGTGGACTGACTAAAGGTCAGAGCGGTGTGTTTCTGAGAGGATGTCAGCAGCCCATCACCCCTCAGCTGGAGAATGAGCTTGGCTGAGTGTCCTACACTTCAGAAGTATTTTCACAAAAAATGTTACACACATGGTACTTGGTCTTCGTTGAAGTACAGCTCAGGCAGGTGTCACAAACCTCTGCTTCTGAAGGCATTTCTTATCTCCCACCAGCCAGCACTGACTGGAGTACTTTTGTAAGAGAGGGGAGGCTGAATACTGGTCACATGAACTGCACACATACATACTCAGGTGTGCACACTACGAGAGGGTCAAGAAAACAACCAAAAGAAGGTTGGTTTTGTTTTGACTTTACATTAATATTATATCGCTATTAGTGAGAAACCCCAAAAGAAATCTTTCAAAATAAAACTACCAACAAGCCAGTCCAGGAATTGCATATATACCTTTCCCTGAAAATCCCTTCTAGCATCACAGAACATACTCATCTATCGCAAATTTCTAGAAAATTTTTCTCCTTGCAGAAAATAGTAGGCTCCGAAGATACTTTTAAACTTTTTTTCTCATGGGAAAAAAAAACCAGGCAGGAAAACGAGTATCATGAACTAGCATCACCCCAAATCCACAAGGTTTACACAAAGAAATGCACCAAGTAGTGAGCCTGTAATTGTTTCTCTGTCAGCCTGCCTTGCCTACCCACCCTTCTCAGATCCAGGCTGTAGAGGTGACTTCCAAAATATGGCATGGTTTAATTACCCTACCCTCTCAAGCTTTGTGCAGGCATCTGTTTAACAGGAGCACATGAAAGTCACTGGTTTTGCATACTGCCAAGGTATGTCATGGTGTTTGCACTGCCCAGCTACGCTGGGGCCACCCCTAGGCAGAAGCCCTTTGTGGGGATTAGCCTGAGGAACCAAGGGATGCATTAGGCATCTCCCAAAGCCTGGCAGTGGCAGGCGAAACAAATGGGATTTATGGGAGCTGAACCCATTTCTGTGTCAAGAGCCATGACTCTTCTGTGGCTGCCAGCATGGCTGTGCACTTCCCAAGCCTGCCTGTGTTCCCCACCAACCCCAAGAAGATTTGGGGTAATGGATCGCATGGGGATAGGTTGAAAAACTGTTGGACATAGCAGCTTTAAAACAGGGTTTAAAAGGAACAGAGAGACAATCTCAAAGGGCAGTTTTTGAGCTTACACAAACTCTACCCTTCTCTGGTCCCCCAGAGGCAGAGTATTTCAGCCATGCTGGGAGCCAACTGGTTCAGTGATGGGGCAGAAGGAGGCTCCTCTGCCAGCAAACACTTTGCCAACGTACTTCTTAAGGGCATTAAACATCTTATCCATTAGAAAATAATGGAATTAAAAGAATAATCACAACTAAATGAGCCATAACTCCCATTTTTAGTTAATTTAATTGCCACAGTGAGAACACTGAGCTGTCAGTGACAAATTTTATTGTGGTCCCTTTCTAAAGAAAAGGTTGTTGCCAGACATTTTCCAGATTTCATCCGTAGAACTCCCCTCCAAGGGAGCAGCTGAGTGCAACAAGCAGAAGACAAAATCCTGAGTCCAAGTGAACAAGGAGGAACATTTGCCAGGGGAGAGGCCTAAGTTTAAGATTCCAGAAGCATGGGTGGGGAGAAGGAAAATGAAGATGCATCTGAGGTAGTTGAAACAGACAGGGCCTGTGTTAAAGAAAGGACCAGGACAGCAAAATAGTTTCTATTCCCATTTTTTTTCTTAGTGGCCTTCGGTAAGTTTTTAGTTTTGCTAGCCACTTTTTAATGAGGAAATGGAAGTGCCCCTGCCACCTCAATACCACGCAGTATCACCACCTTCATTTTCTAGGGTACACCACTAAAAGATTTAACTAGATTATCTTTTATTTTGGGGACAGAGATTTCTATTCCTTTGATGTAAGTAGATTAAAACCTACACCCCAGATGCCCTTCTCCGTGGATTTCAGTATAGTTGCTGTGAATCTGAGTGTGAGTCTGGGTGATGTCAAAGGTCAGTTCACTTCCTAAGCAAAATGTAAATACAATACTTCCATTTTAATTGTGTACACACTTGAGGCGTACAGAAGACAACATATATGAGTCAGCTTAGATGTCAGTTTGCAGTGGACAGAAATGATTCTCTGCACAGAAGAAAATCTTGAATACAAAATATTCAAAATATAAAAGCTGGTGTGAGTCCAGGAGAAGACTGACAAATAAGCACCCGTTTTGAAAAATCGAATTTTAGGCAAAAGCAGCTTTGCAAGAGACACGTAAACTGGCAGATGAATCCATACTGAGCCTTTTTGCCACTAGGTGGTGATGGTTGACAATGAATGGGAGCAGGATGCTCTCAGGCTGTCTCTCGCCCCAGTACGGTGGCTCACACCCCCTCATTATTCCCGTCCACGTCGGGGGCAGTGAGTATTCCACTGGAACGCGCCCTGCTGTTACCAGAGACAGCCACTCCATCTAAACTCAGCCTAAGGAACACGTTAATTAGAGGACTTGAAATGGAAGCATCATTCAGTTAACTGGCAATGGTGAACGGAGACCAAGAAATGACATGCCACAGGTGGTCACAATAGAATGCTAGCAATGAAGGTTATCAGTAGCCTAGCCAATTTCAAAATCACACTAACTGAACATAAATGATCAAAATTTGTTTTTCCAACAGAGACAAATCTGCATAATATCCACCCCAGTTCCCTGGGAAAAAGCAGGATTTTCAGAACAGTGGCTGAAGGCAGAGGTGCCAGGCAGGTTGTAAAGTGCAGGGATTACAGCACACAGAGATGAAAGCCTTGCTGCCAGAAGAGGCCAATCACATCTTGCCAGCACTGTCCCAGTGGCACCAGACAGCAACTGTCCACCCACAAGTCCCTTGGGCTGCAAGGACACCCATGCAGCCACCGTGGTGCAGGGCTGTACTCGACACCATGCCACAGCAGGCCCATCGTCTCTTCCATAGCCCATCCCCCTCACAGAGTTTAGCAGCTACTGCCCTTCCAGCACGTGACATTCCGCTTTTTCATAACCCTAATTTAGGGGCTTTATTCTTATAATAGAAATTAAGTCTACTTGAAACAAAATAGCAATTTTCTGTTATAAAATGATGGCTTTCTGAAAGACGTAAGAGGACTAATGCACTCAGCAGCAGCTAATGACTGCATGCCAAAAGGTCCTTTGCTTTTAGTGTGCATCAATCTGCTTATTACTGCTCTGCCATGGGCCAAGTGTTAGAATCTACCGAGGGCGACCCCAGGTACCCCGAAAAGGGGGCTCACAGGGAGATGGCTTAATCCCATAGCCTGCCATGCCAAGGTGGAAAGCCATGGGAGAAGGAAGGGAGAGGGAGAGCATACAGATCACACATGGGTAAGAGCCACAGCAGGGGATGTTCCAGGCAGTCCCATGCCTGCTGGGCCCCGGGGGGATACAAAATGACCAAATGTATGGTAAAGCTCACCTAGGAGAGGTATTAACACTGAATTCAATGTACCTATTAGACCTCTCACTATTACACTGATCAGTTCAACATGTGTAAGCCTGACAATCAACTGTCTCCTGCCCTGAGGAAGATCTTGGGGGTCTTTATGGTTGCAAATATAAAGGTCTTTTATTTTTTCCTGAACAATATCAGGTGACCTAAAAAAATGCTTAAATATATTTGGCATAGCTCCTTTTTCACTCCAGTGTTGCGTTGTGGGGTCAATGGTAGGATGCCGCAGCCTTCCCAGAAGCGTCTCCGGGAAAGCCGATTTGGTCAGTGCCACACACCCACACAGACACTCAAGCAGCTGGGCAGATATTGTTGGAGTCAGCAGCAAGGAGTAGAGAGGGGCCTTTGTATGGGTTCCACGAGGAGAGTTTATTCCCCCTAGCTCGTGAAGGGTCCAGGAACAAAGGGCTGTGCAACATATTTTATACTGGGGGAGGGGGGGGGGTGCAACTGGGACCAATGTACTTAGGACCGGAGGGTGGTACAGAGGAGGGTCCAGGGTGCCAGAGCCAACCAGTCTGAGGTAGGGGAGGGATCAGAAAACTCGGGCTAATAGGGGACCAAGGACAAGGGAAGGTTTTAGGGATAAGGGAGGGTCTGAGGAAAAGATGCAGGGAAGGAACCGCCCAGGGGGTGGAAAATGGGCTGGCCGACAGGCCAGGGGGAAGGGTAAACTGGGGTGCAGACACCATCAACAGGGATGGACCATACAGGACGCCTTAACCCTTAAATTATAGTGGCATCCCTCCAAGGGGATTTACCACTCTCCGGGGCAGGGGGCTCACAAATCCCCACACTCCAGAAATTACTCCAATTCTTTCTTGGATTGTTTCAAGGGCAACCCTCCCTTTCTGCACCTCAGCCACTAGTGCCCAAGGAGGGAGACAGGCATTCCTGGCTGAAGTCACCAGTCACTCACAAACAGTGAGTACAAAAAGCAGTATTTGCCACTCTCAGAGCAATCCACAAGCAGAAATTTGTTTTTATGAAACATTAGTCATTCTAGAAAACAACAAATTGGTACAAATCCCATATTCACATAAATTACCAGCTTTGAATAGTTGATCCACTTTATAGCTAATCTTGGCACAAAATCTTGACTGAAATTTGAGGCAGATTTCTTTCAGTTTGGTCAACTTGAAGAAATGAAAAAGATGTTCATACAGGGCTCAGAGTGAGGACTTCTTTTCACTAGAAGTGAAACTGTCTCAGTCTTGCAGCAATATGGGGACTAAAAATCTTCTGCAATTGTCCTGTTTAGATTATCTTAGGTTTCCATCGGAAATAAATTCTGGTGATGGACACAGCTCAAACATGTCATTTGAGTACTGTCTTAAAAGTGTGGCAAATACTGCTCTCTCCATGTGTATTGGTTTTGCACAGCCTGCTTTTTAGTAGAGGGGGGCCACAGAGGTGGCTCCTGTGAGAAGCTGCTGTAAGCTTCCACCATGTCAAGCAGAGCCAATCCTTCATGGCTCTGAAGATGGACATGCTGCTGGCCAAAACTAGACCAATGAGAAAGGCTGGTAACACCTCCGTGAGGACATATTTAAGAAGAAAATCAAAACAAAGTCACATAGTTTTTCTGCTACTCAGAGAAGAGGAAGAAGTGAGGGTGGTAGAGAAGGCCAGTGGAGAAGGAGGGGCAGGAGTTGCTCCAGACATCAGAGCCAGGATTCTTTTCTACAGGCCATGGTGATGACCGTGGTGAAGAAGCTGTGCCCCTGCAGCCCATGGGGATCCACAGGGTATACAGAGATCCACCTGCAGCCCATGGGGGAGGTGGCGATGCAGGAGCAGGTGGAGTCCTGAGGGAGGCTGTGATCCAGTGAGACCTGGTGGAGAGAGAGGGCCCTTGCTTCCAGGCTGGAGCAGCCTGTCCTTGGTGGACTGTACCCCATGGGAAGAGAGACCCACATCGTAGCAGTTCTGGGAGGACTATGTGCCCATTTGAGGTACTCACATTTGCAGCAGGGCTACTGCTCATGAGAGTGGACCCACAGGACAGTCTCCTGTGGGAGGGACCCCATGGTCTCACGAGAGAAGAACTCCTCTCCCAGAGCAGCAGAAGAAAATCTCAGTGATGAACTGACCCAAAATCCCCCATACCCTATCTCCCTGTGCTGTTGCTGGGAACAAAGGAGGGGCTTGGGGGGAAAAGGTGTTTTAAGGGCTTGTTTTACTTTTCATTATCCTCTCATGATTCTGTTAGTAATAAATTTACTGCAACCTTAAGTTGAGCCTGTTTTGCCCTCAAAGCATTTTCTCACAGTCCTTATCTTACTCATGAAGTGAGTTATTTTTTTCTCTCTCTTCTGCCCAGCTGTGGCAGAAGAGAGTGAGTGAGCGACTCTAATGGGTGACTGGTGTTGGGCTAGTGTCAAACCATGACACCTTGCTACCATACTCCCAATCCAGTATTCCAGAACTCCACAAAGGGACTGTTATACCCTTGTATGGGCCACTGCACACATTTCTGAAGACTGCATTTAAGAAGAAAGGGTAACCACTAAATGCCTGGATATACCTACTTATATATTCATGATCTAGTGGGTGGTATCCCTGCCCATGGCAGAGGAGTTGGAACTAGATGATCTCTAGTGGTCCTTACAACCAAAACCCTTCTATGATTTACACTTCCTGCACCTAAAACACTAAAGTGTTTCTCATGTTAACTAACCTGCCAAATCCCTGGGACCACAAGCCCTTGCTGTTTAACAAGCCTCTGCAGCTGTTCCAGGGTAATATGAGCTGTCCTACACATTCAAGGAGCCACAGTAAACCTGACTATTTCTGACTTCTCCTCGTAGAATTTGAAACTGGAGCCATTAATTTTGGAGGTAAACCCTGTTTAAATACATTATTTCTTAATGGAAGCATGGGCTAGTGGGAAAGTTAGGCCATATCCTAGGGATGTTACAAACAAATCAGAACAGTAGATTTATATCACAAGTTGGCCAAAAATTCAGCTGAGCATCTGAACATAGTCTAAGCCAACACCAGCTTGAAAAATAAAACTCACTAGAAAATAAAACTCAGTCTTCTGGAGACTAAACTCTAGTCCATCACCCAGTCCATCTCCAAAAGGATACCAAGATCTGTTGGAGTCTGAGGCACAGAGTGTGCCCTTGTCTCTGATGCCTAGCTCTGACATCCAAGAAAACATTAAATTTCATAGAACACCATGAAAACAATTGTTAAAGTTAAATAGAAAAACCAAAAGTGTGTAGATTAGAAAGTTTTCTTAAGTCACTTAAGAGTGAAAAAGTTAAAGTTTAGAGTATAACTAGTTTAGAAAACAGAAGACAAGATGGAGAGTTTAAGGTGTTGTCTCTTTTTCTTCTTCCTTCTTCTTCATCTTCTTCTTCTAGAAGTTTTTGAGTAAGTGATTAGTTAGAGAATGCTGCAATGCAGCATACAAATGTTGAGTCATTGAGTCACTAAGAAAAATAATTTACATGTATATAATTAATTGAGTAAGGATAAGTATAAAGAACAAATATAAGAATAAAGATTAAGAATAAAGTATAAAGATAAAAAAGCTGCATATTTCAAAACCATTTTGTGCTATTAAAACCAACTTGAGCCAAGCTATAGTAAGTTAAACTTGTACAAAAAGTCCAGAGAAGAGTGCCAAGTCTTTTGAATATATACTAATAAACACGAGAAACAAGAAACTAATGAACCTTTTAAAGTATCCTTCCCAAAACAGAACTAAAATAAACTCCTCATGAAAGAGTATCCCAAAGAACTCAACCCATAAAAAAAAAAATCTCCAGCAACAAGTAGTGCAACAAAGATTCATCACTGTGTCTTCCCCTCTCACCTCCAACTTCAAAGAAACATGCCATAAAGTTGCAAGCTGTCAGCAAACTTTTACCTTCTCTCCTCTGCTGAGGATTCAGCAAACTTTTAATCAGCAACAACACTCGTGCAGTATGTAGAAAATATTTTCTTTTTAATAACATACAGAAAGAGGACTGAGAGTAAAGCCATTGATTCACTATGACAGACCATCATGTCTCTTTTACAAGTGTGAAATTTCTAGATGGTAAAGATTTGAGGTGACAGAATATAAGCAGACAACTCCCAGATAACCAGAAAGGAGAGCTACACACAAAAAGTAGGTATAATATTCAGAATACCTACACACATCAACAATGTAATCCTGTCAGTAATCATAGTTTGTAAGAACTCTGGCTTACAAGAATAGGGTTCTTGGAAAATGGATAGACTCACATAGACTTGTTTTAAATAAATAGCATAATTGGTACAAAATCCAGCAACTAAATTATGAAAAATAGTATGAACTAGCAGTCTTTTATGGGACAGAAAGAATTATCCCTAGCTATCCAAAGGCTAGTTTGGCTTTCATATACTTATATTCGAATTTTACATCATCTTGCCTCCAACTTTTTGTAAAATATAGAGGTTTTGTTAGCAGTGTTTCAGCTGACTGCAGGTATTCTAGGGTCAGTTTGTGGAGAATGGAAAGAAATACTAAACTTTTGCTTAAAAGGAGAGGAAAAAGTAGATTTATATTCATAAAAGGAGAACAAGGTGAGGAAGCAAGTATAAGCAATGACATTATGATAATCTTAATATCAGATTCTAGAGGAGAGAATTGCGGATATTTCTTTTCTTATGATAGACAGACCCAGTCCTGCTCATGCAGGGAAAATTCAGGTGATCACATCCACAAATCCCCAAGGAGGCGCTGCAGGAGCTACTCCTGCATACATGCAAGTGTGATGGATTGCAGTTAAGAAATAAAGGGAAACACCTAAGGAAGTTAAGGCTGCTGGAGGCTGATGGGAGTTTTTTCTCCTGGCCAATAACTGGCCATTTCTGAGATTTGACATTAGTTTTGACCATTGAAAAGTGAGATCAACCTGTGAACACCACCCTTTAAAACCTAAGTCCAGGAATTTCTCTCTCGGTTTGGTTTCCAGCTGTAAGAGTTAACAGAGCTCCGGTTCAGCCTCCTCCCCGCCAGGCCGGACAAG
>NC_031775.1:4511783-4536000 GCF_001522545.3 Parus major | reverse complement strand
AATAAGGAGATGCCTTAATAAGCTGAAATATTCTTTTGTTAAAGCTATAGAGATGGACAATAATGTTCTGAAAAAAACTCCTTTAATTCATGACAGCGTATATTGGGGGGAATGGAGTATTTCAAAGTGTAGATCTAAGCAAATGGTGAAGTAGTTTGGGATCCTATGAGATGCTGGAACAGAAAAAGAGAAGTGATAGTTGTTGAAGATTTGTGGCCCTTAAGAGACAAAGAGAAAACTTCTGTTTCCAGAGATGAGAGACAGATGAAGATAATTTTTGCCTTTGAATAACTCTTCCTTAAAATGACACCCCTTGTCCTATGGCCCATGAACACACCTCAGAGTGGTGTGAAATGGGAGGAGAGAACTGCTGGCAGAGTTTTCCAGGCGGCTGGCATCAGAGGAATAGAAAGCCATGAGAAAATGGTTTTCTTGTGAAAAACTCCATAGATTGACAAAAGAGAACTTCTTTTTCTCTACAAAGACTGATGAAAAGACTATAGCCTAGTTGAGATTGTTTTTACCATCAGGGGTTTTTTTTGTCTCTGTTGTCACGTGAACAAGGGAATGGTTGGGTAGTGGGGAGAGAGGGTTTCTGGGGGTTTTATTCTGGTTTCTTATATTTGTAGTTTTGTTAATAAACTTTCTTTATTCCTTTTAAGTTCTAAGCCTGTTTTGCCCTTCCAATCCATATCTCATAGCAAGAAATGAGTAAGCTTTCTAGTGATTTTTTAGCTAATGCTTTAAAACCACAACAGCAAGCCAATATCCTACAGACATGTGCTGCTTACAGAGCCACAGTATTTCAGGAGGTACAGGAAGACTCCGGTGTTATGGCAGTGTCCCTACTGCTTCTCCTGACTTCACACCTGATGCCCCAAAGGAGAAGCAGGGAGTGTCAGGAAACCTGGCTCCCACCACTTGCCCCCTCTGATAGGTCATTACTATTCTCTGTTTCACCTCCCTCACAAAAATAGAATAACAAAATAAATAGAATAAAAATTTTTCATTTGAACAATTTCAGACCTTTTGATGGCAGTTGCTACAATTACATGATCATTACAGGATATTAGGTAAGCTTCATTACTCTGTGGTGGAGTGTCCAGATGAGCAATTTGTCCATTTTACAGACAAACTCAGATATTGAGATGCTAGCGCAGTAAGTTGCCATAAGAATGGTAAAAGTAGATGATTCACTTTCATTTTCTCTTAGAAGCTACTAAATGATCATGGAAGCACAGAGGGCCCTTCCGAAAAGCTGCCTTAAATGTTAATTGTGCTCACTCATCTTAAAGAAACTTATGATATCTTGTTGACCACTGTATGCATTTCAACTTCTAAAACCAACACCAACTCCAGTTCTTCATAGAGACCTGCCAGCAGCTGGCAGGGAGCTGGCTGCTCCCACTGCCAAAGAGGATTAATGCCAAATAATGCTGACTGGAGGTAGAAAATCTAATTCTATTTCCAGACATACTAATATAAAACCAGAGTGACTAATGTTGTCCACAAAAGACGGGTGCAATGGTGTAAAAGGATTGCAGTTGGAGAGTATCAGGTTCAGAGGAACTGAATGTCATATTTTTTTCAAGGACATACATGTTCAGAAACTAACAGAAATGTTAAATTTTCTATAAAGATTTCCAGTGGAAAAGTAACACTACTTCCAATAATCCTAGCTCATGTAAATAACGTAAGTATTTAAATTTGTTTGATAGTTACCCAAAAAAGTTATTTACAATCTATTATGCTACCAAGAGTTATGGTAGCACATGATTTCACTAGCAGCAAAACAGGCAAAATATACTGCCACCCAAAATCCCTTTTTCCCCCCGCCAACAAAAGTTATCCTAACCCCTTATACTAGAATAGTTGCAGTAGGAAAAGGCCTCTAAGTGGTTTGTTTGGATTTTGCTGGTTCTTTTTGTTTTCACAGAACAGGAGACATTTCCCAGTCTGCTATGTATCATTTATCTTTAAGCAACCAGAGCCCAGCTGCACAAACCCTTCCAAAGAGTGAGCAGGGCCAACAGGACTCAGACAGCTGCAGCACTCCCAGGGGTCTGAACAGGTCACCCCAGCTCCCCTGGCATGTTCAGGCCACAAAGCATCATCTGGACCCATGTAAGTATCTCCATTACACAGAGTAGTTGCACTGTGAGTAGGGATGAGGCTGAGATAACCACTTCAGAAACAACAGCTGATGGGATCAGCATCTAGAATCATCTGGACCACATTCTCTGCTGGCTTCTTTTCTGGAGCTTTTCAAAGGAAAACACTGCTTTCTGCATTTACTGAGATTAAATTGTCTTTCTTTGAACAGCTCTAGAATGAGAACTTGTCTTCAGCATGCCCTGCCCAGCTGTGGGAAGTTATATCCCTGGCCAAGTTCTTCTCTGACCTTCATCCTTCCCGAGAGCAGGACAAGACACCCATAGTGATGCTTACTCTGTGAGATGGGACTGCACACACTGTCACTAGGTTAAGAATTCAGGCTGTTGCCAGACACAGCTGGGGAGGAGCTGCTATATGGGCTGAGACTGCAGGGACAGGGACTCCAGTTTTGCCCTTACTGTGCTTTCTGCCAAGGAGGCAGCCATCCTCTAGTAGCCCATATTCTGGGAGAAAGCAGAACTGAGTGTCAGTCTGGATCTGAAGAGACACACTGACCTGCTTGTAGATCAGAAAATGATTCGGTTGTATTTCACAGTGACCCTTCCCTACTGGTAAACTAAACCTAAATACTTTATTTCTTCAGTTTCTTCTCACTGATCAGTGGTGGACTCAATCAAGATCAGATTATGTTGCAGAGCAGGGCAGAGTACCTGATGCGGAATCTCATCCGAACCTCATATGTGCAGCCTCACAGGCCTGCCATGAATGTGCTGATCCCAACACCCTGAGCGACTACCACAAGGACAGAGTGTGGGATGTGAAACTTTGTATTCCCTCCTAGACCCCCTCTAAACACTTTCAGTATCAGGAAATCAATTAAAGTTAGTAAAATAAAGGAATACACAAAGGACTACAAATATCCCTTTTGTTGTATCTGCTTTGGACCTGGAGTGTTTCCCAGCTTCAATCTAGCTACTTGGTAATCTGAAGTGGGGAACACCACATACATTACTCATTATTCCCACAAGATGGGCTTTCAAAGGCTGTGGAAATCAGTTCATGTTCACCTCACCTCTCTCTGCTTGCTCTTTGCTGTTACTTTCCACTCTGTTAAGCTATGTTCCTAAAATTTTTGTCTCAAGACGCTAATGCTAAAAGAGACAAAGAAAGAAGGAAAGTAATAAAGAAACCCTCCACAAGCATCCTGTAACTGTATTTTTGAACAAAAATCCAGAAGGACACAATGAAACCCAAAGCAATTGTTCTTCCTACATGAGTTCATCATTATACCCCACAGTTGTCAAACAGCCTTCACAGCCTCTGCCTGTCTGGGGTTACCACCAGTGGAGACACAGGTAGCCAGCTTAAAGACTCCAAGAAAAACACATATTAAACCCACCTCTTTTCAGAGGTGATCCCTGAGAAAAGGCAGCTGTGGGACACAGTTTGTTAATTTCTTGAGTTGCAGTGACTTGTAGTTATTTTCAAAGCAAATCACAATGTCATAATATTGTATAAATACAGAGTCCTACTGCTTTGCTGCAACTTCTGCTCATCACATCTAAGAACTCAAGCCTCCAAGCCACTCAGCCCAGAACTTGGCACCACAGCTAAAGTAACACCTCATTTTTATTTTTATAAATTAGTCATAATTATTAGATTTTTCCAAGCAGTTGCCAGAACCTATGTTTCTTCTTGACCCTTATCCCTAAGGTTTCCTGTTTGTTTTTGTTTCCATGCTGCAGACAGCACAAGTGGCAGAGCACTATTACTCTTGAAGAAGATGTTTTTATATATACCCCAAACTCCTAGAAGTGCTCGTAGCCCTATGAAGTCAAGCCCAGATACTGGGTAGCCCTATAAAGCCAAATGTTATTTCAAGTTAACAAATGCTTCCTGTCATTGCTTTTTGGGCCAGACCAAAGTGCTGAAGTGAGCCATCCCTAGTGCTAGGAGAGACAAAATTAAAACTCTGGATGAAATCCAGAACCTCAAGTTTCTCTTGCAATATCCTGATGTTTCCAGCACACCACTGGCTGGCACATCTTGGCACAAGCTGCTGCTGGTTTGCTGTGCTGCACAGCACCAGGCAACACTTCCAATTTCTCTGCAACTGCAGCAGTGTATTACTGTCTAATGCCGTATGTTCCAGGCCCTGTAGCAAAGGGTATTTGGCACAGTCAGGAATCCCAGCAACCCCCTCCATCTGTGAGGCAATGAGAATCTCAGGACTCGGTGAAAAGCCTGGAGGTTAGGGGTTCAACCCGGTGCTAAATCACTCAGGGCAGTGGCAGTAACAAACAAGCCAGGAGAGAGCCCTCTATCTCCTTGTCTCACCAGCACAGTCATTATAAAACCACTGCATGATGGCTGGAGCTGCACTACTCTCTTTTTCTCAGTATAGATGTGGCAGCCACATGTGGACACTTTAGTTTTACTCCACCATTATCCATCTAGATATATGGCAGCTCCAAACTATGCACAATCAAATAAAAACAGGGTTGGAAAGGCCCCACAAAGATATTTACTCCAGTCCCTCATCCTCAAGGCAGAATCAATTTTCCCCTCATCATTCTCGGCAGATATAGAAGAAATAGAAATATAGAAATAGAGAAGAATAAAGAAACCAAATTTCAGGGAATTGGGGTTCAGCTATAACTACAAAAGTGGAGTCTGGACAGGAATAAGGCTGAAAGCACCTAGTCTAGAAAACCATACCACAAAAATAGTGTCAGGAATTTGACTTTATTATGCTCTAAAATAAACAAACACATCTGGAAGCTTTAAAATCCAGGCAATGGGTTGAGAATTATTTCATAATCCTTAGTCTCCTACATAGTCAACCAATGCAGAAATTCATCATATCACATCCTAATAAACAGTATGCAAATATTTTTGCAATCAAATGCTAATGATATCAAATATTATTAATATGTCATTTGGGACACTATTGTAAAAATTACATTTAACTAGGTATTAACTGGAGTTGTAGCAAATGATGTATTTAGTTAATTGTATACAATTAAATTAGAATTAAAAATGGGATGTTTCATTATCTTCTTTGCTTTTCACTAAAAATCTAAGCAGGGAATTTAATAAATAAAAGCTACTGGGAAATCACGTGAAACATCAAGTACTGGATATTAATATAATACAAGGCATCATATGTTGCTCATCTAAGTTTACTAGAAACCACACTAAGTCTAAATCTTTGCACACTTCATATGGAGCTAAACTCTTTTGTTTTCCCCAATTCTTCATTCTATGTATTACATCTCCCAGGCTTAGATCTGTTGCATCATTATATCCAGAAATCAAAACAAAACAAAACAAAACAAAACAAAATAAAATAAAATAAAATATTTTTTTAAAAAATCATGCCTGTGTTGAAATTCATGTATATCTGAACTGTGTAGATAATGCATATTCAGTACAATACTTCATCTTGAATAATGCCTCCCTGTAGCATGCACATGTGCTCCTTGCACTTGTGTCAATAACTGGTAACATATATGAGCAAAAATACAAGTGTTACAAACTGCAGCATGGTTTGCTTTAGGAGTTTGTTCTTTGTTTCCCAGTTAACTCCTTACACAGTTTGTGTAAATATTAAATGCTTGGATGTGCTCATGCTTTCAGAGAGAAAGACTGGGAACTCACACTGTGGCCAATCTTTTTTTGGACTTAGTTATTTCAAGGATTTCTCTGCAAGCTTTGATCCAACCTTGTACAGGCAACTGTCCTTGCAGTACTTTTAACTAAAAAGGACTTGTGCATACAAATTTGGCCACTAGTGATATAAATTAACAACTTATTTGCACATGTAAACAAAAGACAAGACCAGTTGCTCATGCAGCACCATTGTATTAATTTTCTCCATTGTTCTGGGCAGCATACAGACCCCTCTGAATACAGGGATGTACACCTGACTCTACTTGTGGAGGTTGATCTTTGCATTCACCCCTCTCTCTCTCTCTCTCTCTCTCTCTCTCTCTCTCACTTGTGCAGCCCTGCCCTGGTTTCTGCTGCAGTCACAAGTGGTGTCATGCCCACTTACAAAGGAAGTTGGATCAACTTAACCCACCACACATTTCAGACTGCATAGTTTCAGCCTAAAGCTTTAGCAACACATCAGGAGTTCTCTCCTAATGACTCTAGCTAACTTTAGCTGCTGTTTCTACTATTTCATGTAAGCATCCATATAAGTGGAAAGCTCTGAACAAATTTTAACTTTTGTCTGGGCATCATTCTTTCCATCTACAGGGATAGAAAGGTCTGCAGAGGTCCACAGCCTGCTGGTGTGTGGCAACTTACCACCTGCATCCAGGGATTTCTCCTCAGACCTAAGGAGCAGCAGAGACAAGCAAGCTGCTTTGTCTGCTTATAAATCCTTATTTGCAGCCAAAACAGATTATTTTTTCCATGTCTATGCTTGCTATCTGCCAGAGGAAGAGGATGTTATAAGGATGTGAGAGGGACAGATATTTATTTGCACAGCAGGAACCTGCAGAGGAGTCCTCTTGTTATGCCTGCCTCTATCCATGTCTGCCAAGGCAGAGGGCTCAGGCCTCTGTGAATGGGAACACACAGTGCCCAGAAATTAATAAGCACAGAGACCAATATTCTGTCTGGTTTTGTCCCACACTGCAGGGAAAGCTTGAGGATCCCTCATTTTAACTCACTGTTATATATTTAGACATGAAGGACTTGCTTCTGCTTTTAGATGCTTACAGCCAGAGTGTTTTAATTCCTAGCCCAGTGGGCATATCAGATAGTGAAAGTTATAAGATCAGGTATCCTATCTAAACAGAGGAACTGCTTTCATACACTACTGCAGTTATAATCCAGGACCTGCTGGAGCTGGACGGGAAGCTTCCATTTGCCCTCCTGGTGTTGGCAGGGGTTCCAGCTCTCATCACTTCCTGTCATCCCCCGCCACACTGGCACGTTCTTCAACACCCTTCCACCCAACACTGGCAACTCAATGAAGCACTGCCACAATTTAAATAGTTATTTGCATTCCATTAACAATGACAACATTTATTTTAATACAGTTAAACCAGAGTAGCATTTAATTTAATTTTAACAGGATAGTTATTAAGCTAACCAAATATCAATTGATTGCTGAAGAGACCACATTGTGAAACAAATAAGTTGAGAAATAAATCTTGTTGCCAGGCCATTAATGTCAAATCACATAAATAATAAACGTCTAATTAAGTTTTCTCTAATGAAGAACTCCAACTGTTCACTGACATTCTCTGAGATGGCTGGGGCCTTCACAGGTTGGCTGTTAGGGTAGAGGGGTCTGATCCAAGCACCCAGGGAGCTGTACAGACAGACCCAGGTTGGGCAGCTGGATTCAAAGAGAAGCTCAGCCTCCCCATGTGTTGCCTTGCTCTTCACCCCTCCAGGCACTGGGGGCTCAGAGACCTGAAGCACCTCACTCAGGTGTGTGTGGGAATCCAAAAGTCAGGAAGTAGGAATAATGGGAGTCCAAAAGTGGGCATTCAAAAGGCAGGTGGGAATCCAAAAGTCAGGAAGCACCAGGGGCTACTCCTGTCACCACCATGGGGCAGTAGGGTGTGGGGGTAATTCCCTCAACAAGTGCCACATCATTGTCCTCAGAATGAACAGTTTACCACATTTCCTTGCAAATTAGCCTGCATCTGGAATACACAAAACGGGTCAGTTACAGCAGACAAAACCATTTCCTTTTCTAGTATTGATAAAGGCTTGTAATTTTGATCCATCTCTAAGTGTGGATATCACTTTCAAGGGGGTTGTTTGTCTGCTTATGTAAATATAGATCTCTTAGAGAAATCTTTTTCTGACCATCTGCTCTGTCCAGCTATACAAAGCAGACCAAAAAACCTCATTCAGGCAATTGTGAATCAAGTCTTCAAGTTCTGCTTAAAACATACCAAGTACCTGCATGCTTGTTTTAAAGCATTAAAGGGACAGAAAATCCACCAAATTCCTGCAAAAATCACTCCAATGGTTCAATCTGCCCCCTCTGAAAAACGTACACCTTCATTGAGCCTGAATTTGTCTAGATTTAATGTTTATTCACTGTCTCTTCCCATGTCTTCTTTTGCCAGCCACAGCAATCCCTAAGCCTTTTTCTTGAAATAAATTTGCCAGGAGACAGACTCCTGTTTTGTGTCTTTATTATAACTCAGCTCTGGGGTGGGGACTCCCAGAATTGGACCAACCAACTCCTTTGGTTGGGGGCACCAACCTTCATGTCGCCATGTGGTTCTCTATATGTATTTTCACCTTTTCCTTTTCTCTGACTCAGGAGAGAATTAGTATCCATAGGTTCATCTGTTCTCAAGTTCCATCAATTGAAAAGCTTTTATAGAGTTCTGTAGTGTGAAAGGTTGATCTTGTCTGGGTTCTGCATCAGGGAATTTCTTACTATGCCTTTCGTTGCTGATGATTCCATGGTCCACACTGGCACTGTGCAAGCCACCCCAGCCACTGCAGCACTGCCTCCATTTAGCACCTCTCTTTATGGGGGGTGCTGAAAAGGAGAAGCTGCTGCCTCCATTTTGCCTTTCTGTTTGCACTGCAGCTGGCTAGAAGCAGCCAGGCAGGTAAATACCATTGCTGACTGTGCCAAAATGGTGGCAGCCACATGGCTGCTTCTGGCTCTGGCCACTCTTGGCCTCAAGGCTATTTCTGGCATCAGCTGTGGTGCTGCTCCCAATGTGGGATGGCAACTGGCAGCATGGCCTGGAGGCACCCTCACGACCCCTCAGACATCAGAAAGAAAGAATTCCCATGCTTTTGTCTTTCTTAAATATGTTCTCATACAGGAATTATCAGCTTCTCTAATTGGCTTAGCAGTGTGCCTATTCTCAGAGCCAGCCAGTCATTAGTTTTATTAGGCATGGAGGAAGCTTTTACCAGCTCCTCACAAAAAATCACTTCCATGACTGACTTCTTCACTCCTCATCAAAAATCAAGCTATGCAAAATCCACCACAGTAATTCCCTCCTATCTCAACTGATCCACCTCACTTGCATATGCTCCTCTGTCACCTGAGAAGCACTATTACCTATTTATTACCTGGGAGCAATGTGCCAGACAGGGCCTCACAGGAAGCAGGAGGACCTGACCAATCTGTTTCCATATCTGAAGCAAGCCCACCTCATCTCCCATCCCCTAGGAGCACAGCAGCCAGCACCAAGGGGAAAGGTAAGATCCTGCTCTAGGCACATCCCCTTGGTCTTGGCAGGCAATAGACTCTGCCCTGGTACACATCAGGAGGCAAGGACAGCTTTTTGGGAGCAATCATTGCTTGCTTAGTTTCATAAAATCCAACCAATAACCATATTTATTGACTAGTAATTGATGATTAACTCTGTAAGCTGAGGGAGCCATATGATGACTTACAAATTACTTTCTTTCCTGCAAAGTTCTTTCCCCAGACAGAACTTACTAAAACCTGCTTGGCCCAGCATATCAGTTTCCAAGTACAATTTGGAAAAAAAAAAAAGGAAAGTAAAGCAAAGCACAGCAAGCATACAGCAATGTTGTTGCAAGCTCAGATGATGTTAAATGAATTAATTTGATTCATTCTCAGATTTAATTGGCAATATTTAATGGTTCACATTGAAAGCATGAATAACTATTTTGTTCTGTGAATGACTATAGTTTAGTAACTTGATGTCAATGTATTTTTCTCAGGGTAAAACTTGCTATCTGAATTATTCACTGCTGGGTGAATTAAATGAATGGGGGTCATGCTTACAGACAGGATGCCAGCTGTGGTTATTTGACATGACGGGGCACACTTGATGCTGACAAAGGACAATAGTTAATTTACAATGTGGTACTGGGGCTCAGTCATTCTCCTTAAAATCTTTATAGAAAGCATGGCACTTTTTGTCATGTACTCCACATTAAGATGGATTCCACGTGCCAAAAAACACTGAAGCATAGCTCACTTTTAAAAATGCTCAGTAGTTTAAAGGCAAAAAAAAAAATCTACCTTCCTGTCTTGTTTGGTTGAAACATTGCTCCAAAGAAAATGTGTTTAAAAACTACTTAAAAACAAATGAAGGAACACACCTATATATCACTTGAGCATCTTGTCATAGTTGCAGAAATTGATAACTCTTAGGAACCTCTCCCTGATAGGAAAGGATCTGGAAGCTTCTCACACAATGAGGTCTCAGACTGGGAATAACAGATCTTTTACCTAAGCTTTTATTTCCAAAGACGAGAAAGAGAACATACTGGACAAAGTTTCTGCAGTAAAGTACTTACAGTGAGCAATCAGAGTAGAACATTTTCCCAGTTTTCTTAAATACCTGTTGCTTTAAATCAAGTAATTTGTAATTTGGAATGATGGATTCAATGCAATTCAGCTTGATCTGACAAATGGACCACAAAAGTTTACTTACTCATACTAATGATACATTCATCTTCACTTTACACTTCTCAGCTGTGTGCTTATTGCACGCAAACATCTGTGTTGGTGAAATGACTGGCATTACAACTTATTTATATGGTTTACAACTAGTGATGAACAAAAGTTGAGAGAGAGGGGAGTGGCTGTGAATGGGCTGAATCAATGCCCTGGTGTGTATGGAAATAACTTCATTGGTAATTTCCAAACTACCGGCATGACACAGACCTTGTGTGCATGAGTATTGCATTGATAATACACCTATTTAGTAATTAGAAAAAAAGGCTAAAGGAAAGATAACTAAAACGCAGCTTTGATTTTCCTTCCATGTCATACACTCCCTGCCATCCAGTTGAGGGAGAGACTGCTGTTTCATAGGCCAGTAGCTCCCCAGCCATTGATCACCAGTAAAGCAGCTCAGTTCTTAATGCCATCCCTAATTCAAGTATTTTCTTGCCTTATGCAAAAATGGTACACTTTCTCTCAAACTATGGTGTACTGGAGACTGTGCCTACTTCTGAAATGAATCTGCTTGGATTTGCCTTGTTTTCATCCCTCCTGACACTGGATGATTTGGCACAAATTCTGCCTCAAACACAGTTCTCACATGGTTAAGAGTAATGGGGTATTTCTCCTTGTAATGGAGATACTATAGTAATGGGATATTTCTCCTTGGCTCCCAGATCTATCAGATATTTGCTTTTAGACCAGATGGCGCTTCTGCTTTGTAGCTGCATGTGAAGTATTCAATTTCTGCACTCACATTTGTTAGCATGTCTTCCCCATGAAGATCCTGGATATAGGTTAGTATACCAAAAAGGCTCTCAAGTGGTCTTCTGAATCTTTCTGTTCCTGGACATCCAAGTATTATCATTATCTAGCTGCCTTTATTCATGCCATGACATTGTGTACTCTTCATTGTCACATGAAACATCTCAGAGACCCTCTAGCTGGGCTGATGGACAGCTGGGTGTGAGCAGATAAAGCCTTTGCCATAAACCATATCAAAGCTCTTTGAACTGGTTCATGGCTGGCTTGGTTGATTGTTTTGGTGTCTCTCAGTATTTGCAGTAAAATTAGTAGGTCTGTGTATTCATGTTAAGCTAGGAGAAGGTGAGAGGTCAATTGTGAACATGGTGTATGATCCTTCTTTCAGTTCCCATGTGCTACTCTGGCACAGCATTCACAATAACATGCACTGAGAATATGCACCATAAGCTAAGTAGTATAAAACAATCTTCAAAGGCTTACAAAAGCTTCCCACTCACACAATTCCTGGTCTCAAAAATCACTGGGTATGAACCCTTCTGCAAGGCATTTCATTTCATTTCATCACCTATTTTCTTAATTGTTGCTAAAACTTCAGTACCAAATTATGGGCCATGTCTGGTCAAAGTAACAGTGACTTGAGCCCCACAAGCCACCATGCTGCTCACTGCAGAAGCATCTGCCAACTGACATACCTGCTTTATACCTGCCTCCTGCTGATGGAGCCCCACTCCTCTTTGTTGTTTCTCTACTGGTACTGTATAAATCACTGAGAAACTTGGATAAGCTTGGCAAGTGCATTTCAAATCCCAAGAGCTGCCTGACTCAGTTTGTGTTTTCTTGTGAGGGCACTGTGGAGATTGCTTCTGCTCATTGTGGATCAGCTTATAGACAGGGGAGAGCTGAGTAGCCCCACAGAAGCTACTCCAACAATTTCTTCCCTGCACTTCTGCTCCAGAGGCACTGAGAGCCTTTTCTCAGGCTGGACCTGTGGCCATCTCAATTGCACACGTGCATTTTATGACTGCATTATACTCGCACATACCATTATTAACTAAAACAACAAGAATACAGAAATAGAAACATTGTTAGGAAAGGTGAAAAGTGGGAGCTCATTTTGCAGACATTGATTTCAGCAGCCTTAAACATACCCACTCAATCTAGCACATCAACTGGCACATAGGGCTCACTGGCTCAGATCTGTGTTACAGTATTTCACTTGCCATTTCCCTGCACACTCTCCTCCCCAGGCACGAGGATAGAATAGAGAGGAGCCCACTTCCACACCAGAAATACCATCTCCCACCCTCTGGCTACAGCTCTGGCAAACACAGGAGCAGCAGGGTGGGTGCCTGACTTTGTGTGCACCACCCCACAGGGAGAGGCAGGGCAAGAAGCATCACACAGGGGGCACAGCAAGGGACTGCAGGGCACTTGCCATGGCCATGGCAGGAGCTCTGCTGCCTGTGGGGCTGGCTCCAGCCTGCAGTAAAAAGCACAACAGGTGCTCCCCTCCAATATTTATTCACCTGCAGGGATAAGGAAGGCAAGGGGGAATACAGGAAGAAAGAAAAACAGCTGAGGAAGAATGAAGAGTTAAGTAACCAAAACAAATGCAAAGTGAAAAACCCAGCCCACTTCTCTGATTAATTTTGGTCTCTGCATTTACCAAAAAAAAAAGGCTGGATGGGATAGCAAAGCAGAGCATGCAGCTGTGCTCAGAGGACACATGAATGAAATCCTGTCTCACTGCTACCTTCTTACAAAGATGCTTTGCAAACATGGCCCATTTCTATAATAGCTAACAAATGCTGCATGTCACAGCACTTATGCAATGGTACAACTGGAGGGTGCGCAGGGAGAATTTGCTCCTCTTTAGCCCTTTCAAAAAGAAGAGTCTGTGCCACTCTGAAGCTAACAATAGAGAAGCTATTAACTTGAGCTATGCTTTCCAACCCCTGCTATGTTATTTTCAGGGCTGACTGCTGCAGACTGAAGAATAATTCCTGATATTTTTTTTTTTTCTTTCTATAAGCTCTGAATGTTTATTTTGTGTAGACATCTGTCCAATTTCAGGTAATTTCATGTCTGGAAATTTCATGCCATCTACGTAAGTAAGTGTGTGGGACTATCACAAGGCAAAAATAAACATTGTCATAGGAATTGCTTCTTAATGCTGAGGGTTTTTCATGAAGATTTGTGCCTTGGTGTATGTGTGCTATTGACAAAGACTTATTGTATTCAACAGATCTTCATTCTGTTAGTTTGTCACAATTTTTATCAGGAGTATAATCTGTCATCCACAGAAAATCCCTTTCATGGGGAAAAATGAGAGCTACAGAGCTCTTCACTGCTTTCTTTGTTGTTCTTCTTGTTTCAGGTGCATTAGCAATGGATAATATCCTACAACAAATTTCAAAGATTGCAGTAATTGAATATGTTAAATATTGGTGATACAGTGAGCCTCTGAATTGCTAAACACTAATTCCACAGCACCATCTCAAAGCAGAAGCATGCTGAACTATGCCATTCTTTGCTGCTTCCAGCTTCTACTGATGCTGATAACTATCTACCTTCAAAGTACAGTTGGATGAAATGTAAAGAAAAAGCTAAAATAGTGCACCTTGCCATCCATGCATACTCAAGTGCCAATCATCTAAAGGCCATCTGGGAACAGAAAGTCACAGTCATTATCTTCTTCACAGTCATTCACATCACTGCCATTGCTGTGATGGGATTTCTTGAAAACAAACGTGCAAAGTGCATCCTGTTACTTAACTTTGGGTTTCTTTTCACCGTATTACAAAGGAAAGCTGCCCTCCCCCTGCCTGGCTTCATCTGGCCTGTGCAGGCAGAGAATAACACAAAAAAAAATATTTTCAGAAGTTTGCTGAATTGATGGGCAGAACAAGCTAAGAGCAGATTACTGCTTGCTTCACTGCAAGCACAGTGCACGGGGAGGTGACAGCACCAGCTGCTCACCCCTCTAGCGTAGCTACAGCAAGTCATTCCTGGTAGCACTGGCTGGTGCCTTCTTGACTCCAGCTCACATTTGTAGAAAATCTAAGTCCAGCTACAATCACTGCAATAGTACCAGGAACAAGTGTGGGGATCAGATGAGACCTCTTCAAGTTTCCATTGGGCTAAGAATTTCCTCTAAGAAATAAAGGATTAAATATCTGTGATGTCCTGTTTTATTCAATGGAAAGCTCACAGGATAGCAGAATTAAAAACACAATACTCTGAGAATTCCTTCTCTTTGGTGCCTGTATGACATTTACCTGTTTACTGTACCAATGCCTGCATCGCCAAGGGAAAGATCCTGGGCTAAGGAGCGGACTTATACCTGGCTTTGCACATTGTGTTTCCTCAAGCAATCCGCAACAGAAGAGTTTGGCTTTAGCTTCTAGCAAAGCACTCCAAAATATGCCACTGCACATCCTTATACCAGCACTGTATCTTTGGTTTGGAGAAATGACCCCCAGGGGTCAAGGCTGCAGTTTTTTGTGTCCTATGCCTGCTTTTTTTTTTTACCGTGATTACTGAGAAAGTAATTGTGCTGTGCTGCTTAATAATACAGCAGAAAAGCTTCTGGAGGTGCCAAAGCAAAGGTCCTGAAGCTGAAGTCATGTGGATGCACTTAACTCACACATATATCTGGTTTTTCCTGTCACCCAGATTTGTTGATCCACTTGTCTTTATAAAAGATAAGAGGATTGGAAGAGTAGACTTTTACCTCACAAATGTCTTGATTTTACTTACTTGTCCCCAGGTGTCACAGGCCCCTTGGACAGCCATCACCACTTCCTCCCACACATCTGACTAGAGCACAAATGCTGAAACAAATATGTTAGATACAGAAGCACTTCTCAGATTATTTTAACAGATGAATTATGTCTATGGAGTAATGTATGTGGGAAACAGAGATACACTTTTAGGAAGCTCAGAAAACTGTAATACTTCTAGGAATACAAATTGCATAGGTTTAAGTACATCGCATAATTTCTATTATCACCTTATTCAGGAAATCCTTGTGCCTGGATTTCAATTCAGCTTTTCTACTAAGTGCCATTTAAATGGCTAACTGAAAAAAATGTTCAGTTACCTTCATGAATGTGGATATTCCCCGGTATCTGTTGTACGAATATACAGGATTGAAGAGGAGTTTGTTTACATAGGCAATGGAAAGTTTTGTGGTTCACATACAGAGCAAACATTTCAGCAATATTTCAGCTATAAGCACCAGTTGATGAAGTTGTGCATCAGTCACTCAGTATGGTCTTTGGATGCAATGGTTTTGTTTAAGTACCTACAATCTCTTGCAGGCAGATCTACCAGCTAGATTTCCATTATTTTATATTTAACAGTAAGTGATCAGCTGTAGAAGGGATATTTGCAAGTGTGAAAGCGATTGAAAATGTGGGGGAGGAACAAGGAGGAAAAATGACGAATGCTTTACTGAAGATATCAGCAAAATATTGTTTGTTACTAGACAGGATTTCTCACAATTACATTAGTCAAAAAGAAGGGACACATCAGGGAGGACACAGACAGAGCTGTGATCACAGAAGCAGAGCTCAAAAGTGGTGTGGATTCAGACTACTCAGAAATATTGCAGCATGGGCTCTTCTAAAGATCAGGATCTATTTTTCAAGTGACACCCACATATCAAAATACTGCCTGTTTTAGTGGAAACTAATAATCTAGTTATTACCACCTGTAATTACTGAAATCCAGAAGCTGAAATAATATTTGGTTAAATTAGTGTTGGTTATCTCTATAAAAGTCCTACCCCATTCATGCCAATTTTAGAGTAAAATTTTATGTCTGCAAGTATGGATGGATGACATTGAACTCCACTGCACTTTACATGCATAGGTGGAGATCAAGTGTACTGAAAAGCTGTACTGAAATGGAAGAGCAAGTCTCTGGAAAACCTTAAAGGGGAAAAATGGACAGTGATGTTTTCTACTGTAAAGGACATAGGCAACATAAGAAAAAATTTGCATGTCACATGGGTTGAGACTTGCAGAAGGTGGGGAAAAGTACTCTCCTAAGGACATATTTTTGGAGATGCTGTGGGAAATCTCTCTTCAGGCAGATCTTGCTGTGGGGGAAGCTCACACCCTGCTATGAGGGAGGACTGGCCCATTTGGAGCTTAGGATAAACACTTGGCAGGAAAGCAAGCTCCATCAAGGATCTGTATCAGGACTGGGCATGTCAATCCTTGTAAAGATTAACACATATGGTAAGCTTTCTGCACATGAATGTTCCCACTCTAATTCATGGGTGTAAACATATGCGTGTGCATAGAATCAGGACCTCAGTGCCTTTCTTCTCTAGATCACATGGAAGTTTTTCTGACTGTAAACGTGCAGGAATGGTTTTGAGCAGAATTAAACAGCTTCTGCTACAGTCCAGAGTGTTTTGAGACCAGCACATAATGAGAAATACGGTTCATATGGCTTATTGTCACAAGATTCCCTCAACAAAAGTGTCCCTCATACCTAGGAATTCTTTCATTTTTTTTTTAATTTAATGTTTTGATTGCTGTTAAACATGTTTCTCATCTGCTTAAATGTACCTTTATGTAATGAAGAATTTCCTTCATCTAAATTCAACTACATATTAGCTTTTGGCCTATGGGAACCATGTAAAACTAATCTGAAAGGTGATTTATTTTATTACAGTTTTGTCCAAATTACTTAAGATTGTTCACACTTTCAAGGGAATTTTTGCTTACATATTCCTTACTAAGCCCAGTTCATTAAAGATTTGATCAGATTTATATCATTATCAATATTTTTGTCGAGGGAATTCAGAATATTTTTGATCAGTGGATCATTATATGTGTTACGGGCTTTTTATTAGTATTCTTCCAATTGTGACAATAACTTGTGTAATCCCATTTTGTTTTAGCCCATTTGATCTGCTGATGAACTGATGGAACTTGAATTTTGAAGCAAAATTATCAAATCAGATGTGGTCAGAGCAGTCAGTTCTTCAAGCACTGTCAGTTTTGATATTCAGACCAAATATTTTTGTAGTTCACCAGCAACTTTCCTTTATAGAAGATTTGTGTGCTATCTGACTGTCGTGGTTTAAAACTAATAACTAAGAAAATTACTTATTTCTTGCTGTGAGATATGGATTAGAATAAGGGCAAAACAGGCATAAAACTTAAAAGGAATAAAGAAAGTTTATTGACAAACTACAATAATAAGAACACCAGAATAAACTTCCAGAAAAACCTTTTCATCCCTTATCTATCTACTATTCTCTCGTTCACATGACAACAAAGACAAAAACTTTGGAACTTTGGTGGTTAAAACAGTCCCAATTCTTGCTACAGTCTTTTCACCTGTCTTTGTAGAGAAACAGAAGCTTCTTCCTGTTAATTTATGGAGTTTCTCACAAGAAAACTATTTTTGTTATAGTTTTCCATTGCCCTGATATCAGCTGCCCAGAGCTGCTGTTATCAGAGCCCACCCCTCCCATTTTCACATCACTCTGAGATGTGTATGGGTCATGAGTCGAGGGATAGCATTTTTAAGGATGAGTATTCAAAGGTAAAAAAAGTCTTCTTCATCTGCTTCTGTGAGCTTCACTAGACAACAGTTTTCTCATTGCCTCTCAAGGCTTCAAATCTCCCAGCACTTCACTATACCCTAATTACTCAAGTTTACACTTTGAACACTTTATTCCTCCCTACATACTTATCATGAATTAAAGGAGTTTTTTCCAGGACTTCATTGTCCATCTCCATAGTCTAACAGAAAGATATTTCAGCTAAATGAAAGAATCTTCTTAATTCTCTACCTTTCTTGAAGTTTCTTTTCTTTCTTGTCACTGGTTGTTTATAAAGTCTCTTTTCATGTTGATCATTCTCCTTTTCTTTTTCTGGATAAAAAGATTAATCCGCAAGTCTCATCTGGGTAATGCAAGAGTTAAAATCTTGCCCAGGCTGTTGTAAGTAGCTCTGTGGCCTCGGCTGGTGCAGGAACTGGAGCCGTCTGTGATGGAGAGTTCCTCATGGCTGCTCTGGAGAGTGTGGTCACCGTCTCTGCTTGCTGCAGGCCCAGAGCCCCTCTCCTTCTTCACTCGGCAGTTTCTGGTGAATTCTATCACGGCAAAACCTGCAGCCAAGCCAGGAACCGGCCCGGCCCGGACAGGGCTCGGGGCAAGCCCCCCGCAGGCCCCATCTCCCAGCCGGGAGATGCAGCAGGCCCAGCCCGGCCCCCGCCCGGCCACATGGCCGGACAGAGAGCGAGAGGCCAGAGCTCTGCTACCTTTCACCGCCAGGAAACAAAGAGAACCAAGAGAGCTCTGGTTTTACACTTTAAGGTAGGGTTCACAAGTTGATCCCACTTTTCAATGGCCTAAACTGCTGTCAGTTCTCAGCAATGACCGATAATTGGTCAGGAGAAAAGACTCTAGGCAGTTCTCAGCAACTTCAACTTTCTTAAAGGTAAAGTAACTCCATGACACTGACCAATGTGTTGTTTGCAATCATGAGCAGGAAAGCTGCTCAATGTACAGCAGGAATTAGTCTTTCTGGGTCTTAGCTGATAGCCTTAACCAAGAGTATTTCTCTTTCCTGCACTGGGAAACTGAGGTCTCTACACCAATCACTGCTGCCTTTTTACAGGCAAGGATTGCGGGGGGTGGGGAGTTGGGGGGGGGTGGGTAACAACTCTGAGGATTGTATTCTACAGATGACCAATTGAATCATGAGTAAATCAAAAGGAGAGATGAAAAGAATTCCTGGGAAAGTATTTATAAACCCATAGGACTGAATGACAAACATCGGAGATTGGTAATAGAGCTAGTGGAGGGAAGTGAAATACCTTGAGCAGAGATTTTTGAAAGTTCATGGAGAACAGATGAGGTTGCAGAGGATTTCAGAGCCACAAAACACAACACTCAATTGAGTTATAAAAAGGGGCTTCCAGGAATTTGCTAAGCAATTCATTGAACTTCAATAGCAAGCAAACTATGTAAGGAGTCATAAATGAGCCATTATGAAATCTTAGATCAACACAGAATAATAAATGATTGGGTGGGAAAGGTCTTTAAGAGGTAATCTAGTAATCTCATCAAAATACAGAAAAATACAGTAATTAGATATGCACATTTCAGCTGGCCCTTTCTACACACCCGAGGAGAAAACTCGGCCTTTGCCTGGGGAGGGGGGGCATTCTTTGAGCAGAGCCCATTATAAATGGAGGACTTCCTTGCCTTTTCTGCACAGCTTGGTCTCATTACTGAGTGAAAATTCTCAGAAGTGACAGAAGAAATTACAGCAGCTGGCACAGAAAAGGAAAGCTGTTAAAAGTTGATAATCCTCTTTCAAATTAATATTCCTTGGGCCCAAATAACAGATTAACTGGGGGAAAACTGTGACAACACAAGCAGCTAATGTCGCAATGGAGGGCTATGAGGGAAGAGTGCTCTGGTGAAAGAAGGTTGTAAAAGAAACCCTATGCTGTCCAAACCTATAGAGCAACAGAGAGGTCAGCCTGCCTTTGGAGAAGCAAAGGAGGCTGCAGCCAGCACCAGGGGAAAGAAGAACCTCTGAAATTCCCACCTCAGCTGAGACAGATGAGAAGAGCTCACATCCATGCCCATCCACAGGTCGTCCCTCCCTTAACTTCCCTGTTCTTTTAACAACACCTCTAAGTGGCAAAGCAAGGAGAACTCTGCCATGACTGGGGATAGGGAGAAAAGTTACTTCTTTACAGCTTGAAAGGCTCTTTAACCTTTAACTGGAAGGGTTTAAAACCTTCCTTTCAACCCATGCTTCTGTGAGCTTTTATATAGTCACTGCAATGTTACATAGTAATATTTGGGTGTCAAGTATTGTACTGAGTTTTGCAGAATAGTTCAGGAGATCCAGGGAAATACTGGGTGGCACATTAGATTGGGAGACTAGGATGGGGACTTTGGTGCTCAGCTAAAATGTGAATTCCAGCCTGACCTTGACAGAAGACCACTAACACTGAAGTGTCAGTGTGGTACAAGAGATTTACCTCTGAGGTGAAATTCTGTGTCTTTCCTTGTGCTCACACACAGCTGCTCACCAAAGTCAACCAGCCAAACAGCATGAATACTTACTGAAGTCACAATCTGTGTCTGCAAAATTTATCTAGGATGTTGCTCAGCCAGGTACATGTGTGTTTTTCCCCTTAAATGCCAAATGGCACAAGGTAATTTTGAAAGGATTGAGGAAAATAACCAGAAGTTTACTTGTCATTAGATGTAGATAGAAATAATCAAAAGCAATAATCACACCATGTGAGGAAACTGAAGACAAACTGCAATGCTAAATGAGAGAGGAGCAGTAATTATGTGCAACAGAGTTCTTATTATATGTCATTCTGATTACCTTAGATTATATTTTTAACAGATATCCATTTTTATTTTTACTTCTAAAACAGGAAGTTCTTGTCAGGTATTGACGTCAGCTAGCCTCATCAATTGTTCCTGTAATAGCTCAACTACCACTACAGTAACAAATGCTATGAAAGAGCTAAGTAGTCCCTGTACAAAGAGGATTCAGTTTGGGCATTGCCACACTGAGTATGCATGCCTAGTCTTTTACACAGTAGTAATTGATATTGATTGTTATTGAGGTTCCTTCCCGCTATGCACTGGTCTTTATTTTAAAAAAAATAAATAAAGGCATGATGATCCATCTTGAAAATAATAGTAGTTCTTTTTCTTCTTTAGAAAACACAGTGAATTCAGTATTCATTAGTTGTGCTGGATTGCCTCCATGGCAGACCTCCAGCACATTCTGCAGGAGAACAAGTCTCTATGTGGAACTGCCTGCACCTCTTGACTGTGCTTTTGGGGTAATCCTTTGGGGCAGCACAGCAGCACCACATGGACTTCTCTTTGGCACAAAGGTCCCCATCACCCAGAAGCCATGCAACAAGAGTACTGTGAGCTGCTGCAACCTGGATCAGAGGCTACCAGCTCTGACAGCCATCAGCTGGCAATGTGGCTGCCAGTTCCCCTGCCATGTCCAAGCCTGTACCCCCCCATTATTTTCTGTTTGTCTTTCCTTTATGTTCATGACTCTTATTATTACTGAGTCTGTATCCTTCTCTCTCACAGGAGTCCTGGATTGAACTATTTATTTATCATTGCTCTTATCTTGGCTTTAAAAGACATCCACAACTTGGGATGAGAGGGAAATGGAGCGGGGGGGAGTGGATGCTGCCATGGGTGCCTGGTTCAGTGGAAAACTTCAAGCTGTGCCAGGCTAAACAAGGAAGGACAGGAGAGCTGCAGAGGCCAACCAAGTCCAAGGAAGCACTTAAACTCCGTGGGGAAGACAAAGGGAAATATACTGAAAACACTGAAATGACACTTTTGCGTCCTTCCTGTTTATCGTATGAACCCAACTGGAGTTTTACTTCCAGATGTGAAGAAGGTTTTTAGCAACAGGAGGTTTCACCTGGCACCACAGAAGGGCTGGAGGCTACTGGTAAGCCAGCCGTGCTCAGACTCATATGGCATCAGCATGGGGTGCCAAGGCCTTGCAGCATTACACAGCCCAGCAGCTTTCCAAAGCCACAATGAGACACTTCTGACTGTGCACCTGAACCCTTGCATTCATTTAGTAATCCTCTGCACCTCAAGAAGGGTTGCACATTCATCAAAACATCTTCACTGGCCATAGATTTCAAATGCCCTTGGATGCTCTTTTAGTTTAGGTACCATGTTCAATTATGACAAGTACCTTTCACGAACATGAACATACCAGTTTCAGCTAACTGCTGTACCTACACAGAGACTTTAGATGGCAGCTGGCACCTACCCAAGTCTTATGGATAAAAACAAATTTTTTTGAAGGCCCATGGAAATGTGCTCTCCCATAAAATGTCCAGCACCTCTTGCTGCAGCCTGAACTAAAAATACTAAAAGTATAGTTCAGGCTTTTGTCATTCCCACTGTCCACTGCCTATGAGAGCAGGATGCACAGAGGCAGAGGATCAGAGGATATAAAAAGTTCATTTAGGAGTCTGTCTTCTTTACATTCTTAAAGTGACCTTAAACACTATAAGCATCCCTTTCAGTTTTGACTGGGAAAAAACTGAAATTTCTCCTGACCCTCTACTAGATGGTGGGAGGCTACAGACAGAGCCCAGGCTGTCACTTTGATGCTGCTTTCCTGTGACTGACAGCTCTCCCACAAATTTGTGTCCACAAATTGGCCATGCATTCCTATGCCTGGCCAGCAGAGCTAAGAATCCTTACAGCATCTATGTCCCAAACTCAGTAGGAGGGCTGCTGTCAGTTGAGATCAATGTAGCCCTTGCCCACCTTTGCCAGAGCAAGGTCAGTACAAAACAGACTCCTAGTTGCACCTGGTGGCACCAGTATTAATTGTGTTCCACAACAAGGAGTAGAGCAAACTGGACTTACTGATTAACTAAGTCAAGCTCCTCTAAAAAGTCTATAAGATTAAACATTTCTTCTTTCCACTTTTTTTAATTTTTTCTTCCTAACTTTTTCTCAATCTATGATTAAAAGCATTTCTTTCTGAAACCTGATATCTTCCTGAGAACTGTCAAGTTTTAACCCAAGTGGTGATGTGATTTGGAATGAGGTGGTAACCACGTATATAAGATGAAGAAGATACAGAGGTTTCATTTCCTACAAGTTAATTCTCTACAAGCTGTGTAAACTTTCCTATATATATATATATATTAAGTCTTTACAGACAAAGATGTTAGGGGTTTCCCCCTTTCAATTATTTAGAGAAAAAATAGAAATGCAATTTTACTGTCTGGGCATTTCAACTCATACCAGTAGATCGAGAGCTGCTCTGGTTGCCTTCCACAGTGCATTTCCTCATTTTCTGACTATAAAATGAATGTAAATAAACTTCCAAAGAAACAACCTCATGCAGCCAGATATTACTAAGTAATTTCAAGTTTCTACAGCAGATTTACAACAATTTGTATTTACCCCCATCCCCCGAATACAAATGCCATGATCTCTCACTACAAAGGGGCAACATATGAGAGACAACACAATTGCCATGGCAATACCATGATGTCATCTTCACTCCTATCACTTCTCCATGACCAAACTTCAGGGAGGCTCCAAAAGTCAGCTCTAAAAATGCATTTAACAGTCATTCTGCAAGAGAGAGAGTAATCCACATAATCAAATTTAGTGGCCCAGCTCTGTTTTGTGTATCTGCTCTCAGCCTGTCCAGCTGAAGGGGAGCTGCCAATTTGCTTTGCTCTTACTCTTGCACTTTTAGATCCTCTGTGAGGAGAGGGGACTTGTCCCTCCTCAGAGAGCTTAGGGCTCCCACAATTTGGAGAAGGAGCAAAGAGAGAACAGAGATGATTCAACACCCTGAGGGCTTGGCATACCTTCTGGAAGGAACAGGGAGCACCCTGAAGTCTCAGTGATGATAGAGAGATGGAGGCTTCTCTGAGGACACAGAGAAGTGGGCTAGAGGCTGTAATACAGGAGGCATCAGACTCAAAAACAAGACGGGGAAGGATGTACCCTCTAAGGACATGAAAAAAGCTTTATTTTAACCTGAGAATTTTCTTCTTCAAATGTCACACTTGTAGAGCTTGTTTCTGAGAAAATCAGGAGCACAGAGTCCCTGGGAGACACCTCATGTGTGCACTTTCAGGAAACATTGCAGGTCTATCAGAGGGCTTAACTCACACACCATTAGATGTGGTTTTGCCAAACAAACAACTAATTATGGACAAATATAAAGTACCACCAGAAACCAGCAATATCATCCTTAAAAAATATGCCAAAGCATTTAATTCCATCTCATATTATATTCCATATAAGTGTCCAGAAGGCCAGTTAGTGTTGTGTTGCACTGAAATAGTTTCTCCCTGTTGCTCCAACCCAACCCTACCCCACCC
>NC_031775.1:4505361-4511738 GCF_001522545.3 Parus major | reverse complement strand
GGTCTGTGGTATGTTGGTTCCTTCCCCTGCCCCACCCCTTTGGTCTCATCCCATTGGTTGTAATTCTACTCTCCCCTGCCCCCGTCCCCCAGTACAAAAGTTCCCACCACTTCCTCCTCAGTCTCTTTTTTCCCTGGAGTTCCTTTGGGATAAACTGTGACAGTGTCCTGGGAGAAAAAACCTCCTTTGTCTTTTACCTTTGTCCTTGCTGTACCGCTCCCACCCCCAGTGGACTGCAGCTAGTCAGATGATATTCTGGGGCTAGGAGCAAAAGGATTTCGGCAGTTTGGTGCCCAACATGGGGCTTGTCTTAAGGACAAAGATCCCACGGTTGGCTTTGGATTGTCAGATACTTTGTAGTGGCAAGTTGCTTTTTGTGTAACTGCGGCTAAAAGGGAGGGACCGACGGCCTTTCTAAGCCTGGGAAGGTTGGTCTCAGAGCATCAAGGACTTCCTACACAGCCCCAAATCAGCCGAGGAGTCAGGAAACAGTGAATGTGAGTGGTGCAGGTTCAGCAGCGCGAGTTCAGCCAGGGAGGCTCACGGGTGGCTGCAGAGTGTGGTCACCGCAAGGCGCGGCAGCCATGGGTTTTCCGTCTCTGCCACGCAGCACCCCTATTTTTCGGTGCCACAGCTTGGCAACCGCTGCACAGGCAGTGCAGTGTGGCTGTGGGCGGACCCACGGTTTTCTTGGGCAGCCACGTGGTGTGCCTGGCGCTGTGCGAGTGGCAGCCGTGGGAGGCATGGCATGTGGGTTTTCTTCGGCAGCAGGGTGCGCAATTTCTCGGCACCACAGCACAGTGAGAGCAGTGCAGGTGGACCCCAGCACAAGTGGCTTTGGCCGGCCACGTGCACTCAGCTTGGCACAGCGGAGTAGGGGCAGCAGCACTCCCATGCAGCACCGGCCATGTGGTTTTTGGTGGCTCAGCATGGCATGGAGGGGAGCAGCACCACTCCTGCGCAACTGCTGGCCAAGTTTAAAAAAGCCGCAGTTTCCCTGGCAGGCAGTTTTGTCTCTTACCCTGGTGTGGGGGGGGGAGAGGAACTGAGAGAAGCTTCCCAGGGCTGGCTATGTTGTTTTTGATGTGAAGAAAGGTAGACTGAAGTGTGCAAGTAGCTTTTAGCATCAGAATTGGGCTTACAGCTATCTGCACACCAAAGGCATTTGTTTTCTCAAGTTTGGGAAATTTTAGGTGGTGGGAATGTTAAGATATCTGGAACTCAGTTGAAACAGTTTGCCTGTTGGCTATCCTGCCACTTTCCCCAGCTCACCCTGCTAGATGTGGATTCTGTCTCTTTCTGGGACAGAATCTGAAACTTGTTAACCCTTAAAGTAGAACAGGAAGACAAAGTTGTTTCAAAGTTTCTCCTGTTGTTCCTTTTAATTCCAAAAGAGATGGATAATAGGGAAGTGAAGGGACAGTCACAGCAGATTCCCCCGGTTTCCTCTACCCCTTCTCCCAAACACTCTGCTCCTGAGCCGAAGGGGATACATGGAGCAGCCCAAGAAACACAGGACACCCAGCTCAGGTGTTGTTGTCCTGGCTCCCTGCCTTCCATTCAGCACCCTGTCTCTGGTGGTTGTGCACAGACTGACAGAGATCTCTCCCTGCACCCTTTTACCCCAGTTGTTACTCCTCAGTTATGGCATTCTGTTAGTTTTAAAAGTGATAACCCCTCCATCCCCATGTGGCTGAGATCCATGATGGCGCCAGCCACGGGCTGGCCGGCCACTTGGTAGAACCTCCATCTTACCTGCCTTCTCTGTCCCATAATCCCTTTCACCCACCTGTCCCCGCCCACAACCCTTACCCTGCCCACAACCCCTTCCTTCCCTCAGACATCCCTCCCCCCTCCATCATGTTCCCACCCTGCATGATGTCACATTGTGACCCTGCACCCAGGTGTTGCAACCCTGGCTCCCATGGTGACCCCACCCCTTTCCAGTTGCTGGTTCCCATGCCCCCTCGCTCTGTTCCCATGGGGGGGTGGGGATAGGGTGGGTGGCTCTGCCCTCCACTCCCACAGGGTGGGAGGCAAGTCCCCGCCCTGTTCCCACAGTGGGGAGGGTGGGTCCACCCCCTGTTCCCATGGTGAGGGGGGGTATCCCCGCCCTGCCACCTTGGGTGGGGAGTGAGTCCCCACCTGGCTCCTGTGGGGGTAGAACTGGGCCCCTCCCCGGACCCAGTGAGGGAGCTGGGCCCCCTGGCCCCTGCGGGGGTGGGGTGCCGGGGGGACCCAGGGAATCGGGTCCCTGGGGTTGCTGAAGAAGCTATAGCCTCAGCTGTTCCTGTCATCTATGTTGGAAAAACAAGGATAAATGGACACAACCAGCCCTTCTCTTACCAAAATATAAAAGAAGTCAGAAAAGCCCAAAGAGAGTTTGGTAGAAATAGTAAAATCCTTAAAGCAATGGTGAGACCTACTTTAACATCTCATGAGTTAGTTCCAGCCAATCTCAGAGACCTCTTCTGCTGTCTTCTAACCTCCTCAGAGTTCAATCTTTGGGAAAACACATGGAAGAGATCCTTAAAATGTCTCCTTGTTGAGCTCAAGCAAAGCACCCAGGATGCAAAAGATGCAGATGATACTGAGGTCACATTTGAACATTTATGTGGTGAGGGGATGTGGACTAAACCTGATGAGGACCAGGCTCGAGTGCTAACAAAATCCATTTTAGATAAGATCTGTGGCATAGCAGAAAAGGTTTTTAACCAGTTGCCAATGACTGAAACTCAGAGCAGCTATGTTAACATTAAACAGTTTCCCTCAGAAAGTTTTTTGCAGTTTGTCGACCAGCTTCGAGCACAAATACAAATGCAAGTGAAAGGATCAGTGGCAGAGCTGATTAAGGAGATGGCTCAAAGGAATGCCAACAAGGCCTACCACAGGGTGATGCTGGGACTGCCTATTGATCCTTCATCTACCATAGCGCAGCTGATAGAGGTGTGTAGCAAGAAAGCAGAGTGGTTTGGTGCACAAGACAGGAGGCTGAGACTGGCAAACCCAAGGACTGTAGCAGCAGTAACAACAGAAATGAAGAAGCCACAGATGTCATCAGAGCAGCTCCAGCATATCATCTGCTTCCAGTGCAAAAGGCCAGGACACTTTGCCAGAGACTGTCCTCAAAGCCAGCACCAAAAGAAATACCAAAAGGAAGCAGCAACCAACCAACAAAAAAACTGGAATTAGATCACAGCCCTGCCCAGCGCAATGATACAAATGCAGCAGGCTCCAGAATGGGAAAAGCCTCTCTTTTAATTGATAAGGGGAAGGAAGGGAAGCAGGGTGCAGAACTGCAAAAAAATAATTGTGGGGAATGTGTGCCTAACAAGATCTGGCAGCCTCATAAGCAATCCAGACTTGTAACTGCCAAAGCTTTTCTTTTCAGGTCTACTCATTGGGCAGTCATTGGAGTGGACCTGCAGGACAATTCACAAGATGTGACAGGACTGGATGGTGAGTATTTTGTTATTGGGGACACAGCATACACACTCATGGAGATTAAGGTGGCTCCCATGACAATCAAGGGAGACCTCACTCTCTTGCCACGTTGCCCTCAACCACCCTTCTATTTGGCCAAAGGGGCAAATCATTGCCCAAGCCATTCATGTTCCAGCAGAGGTCCCAACTGTCCTCTACTGGGCACAAGTTGTTGGCAAAGATAAACCCATCATGGAATGCAACGTAACCCACGGATCAGATCATCTCCATGTGGAAGGGTTGGCACAGGGGCAGATGAGACAATCATACCTGAAAGGGTGTGGCCTTCACACTGGGACTTGCAACCCATGGCGGGCAAGATACAAGGTGTGGGAGGAATGAAATTGGAAAAAGTTTCTAAGAGCATTGTTCAAATTGAGAAGCTGGATGGGAAATTGCCCAGTGTTTGTTTGTCACTGACTAAAAGTGCCCCTGTGGGGGAGAGAAACCATGTCTCAGAGGGGGGTCAAACTAATTATCCCTGAGACACCACAGAATTTTTAGAAGCAGCCGCTGTGGAGTGCCCCACCCAAAAGTTAAAGTGGCTGGATGATAATCCAGTCTGGGTAAATCAGTGGCCACTCAGTAAGGAAAAGCTCAAGGCACTCGAAGAGCTTGTGGAGGAGCAATTGGCCAAAGGCCACATAGAAGAAACAACTAGCCATGGGAATTCCCCAGTCTTTGTAATAAAGAAGCCAGGGAAGGATAAGTGGTGCCTCCTTCAGGATCTCTGTGAAAAAGAAATTGAGGACATGGGGTCACTCCAACCTGGGATGCCCTCTCCAACAATGCTCCCACAAAATTGGCAATTGGCTGTCCTAGACATCAAAGACTGTTTCTTCCAAATTCCCCTACACCCAGCAGATGCACCACGGTTTGCCTTCTCAGTCCTTACAATCAACCAGGAGGCCCCAGTGAAACCATACCACTGGAAGGTTTTACCTCAGGGAATGAAATGCAGTCCTACCATCTGCCAGTGGTGTGTAGCTTCATTGCTGTCCCCAGTGCCCTCTGAAAAAGGAGAAGCCTTTTCACGTGGATGATGTGAACCCCCAATGCCACTATACTCCAACACACACTTGACCTAGTGGTTAAATTGGTAACCTCTGCTGGATTCCAACTGCAAGAAGACAAAGTTCAAAGGATTCCACCAGGTACTTCCAGTACCTGGGCTGGGAGATCACTGCACGAACCATTCTGCAGAAATTGGAAATTGTTAGTGATCCCAAAACCCTAGGAGATCTCCGTTCCCTATGTGTGTCTTTGAATTGGGTCAGACCTTGGCTAGGTCTCACTAATGAAGACCTAAATCCCCTGCTCAATTTATTGAAGGGGGAGATAGAGCTGCTCTCTCCCAGGGAACTGACTCCAGAAGCAAAAACCACTATTGAAAATGCACAAAGGGCTTAGACAAAGAGACAGGCTCATCCTTATCGGCCTGAGCTGCCTGTCAAATTCATTTTCCTGGGGAAACTACCACGCTTATATGGGTTGATATTCCAATGGGCTGAAGGGCAGAGAGACTCACTCTTAATCATAGAGTGGGTCTTCCTCTCCCACCAATGATCCAAAACCATCGCTAAGCTACAAGAGCTGATCTTGTAAGCAGCTCAGCTGATCCAAAAGGCCAGGGTGAGGCTGCGGGATCTGGCTGGTTGTGACTTTGTGTGTATTCACCTCCCAGTCAGACTTTCTGAGAAGGGAAAGCTCGCTCCTGAGAAACTGACCAAGGAGATGTTTGAGTACCTGATGCAGAGAAATGCTTACCTCCAGTTAGCTCTGAACAGCTACAATGGGCAAATATCAGTCCATGGGCCGTTGCACAAATTGTTTCATGAGGAATTCCACCTCATTCCTCATGAGAAAAGCAGCTGTAGGCCGCTCAAAGCTCTTACAGTGTTCACTGATGCATCTGGGGCGTCCCACAAGTTGGTGATGACTTGGAGAGATCCCCAGACTCAGCATTGGGAAGGTGATGTTGAGTTTGTGGAGGAGTCACCCCAGGTAGCTGAACTGGCTGTGGCCGTGGGAGCCTTTGAGAAGTTTTTGGAGCCAATCAGTTTGGTTACTGACTCGGCCTACATAGCAGGGGTGGTGTCCAGAGTGAAGCAGACAGTTCTCAAGGACATTAAGAACAAGCATCTCTTTAGGTTACACTCAAAACTAATTTATTTAGTTTCAACTCGAGAGCATCCTTTCTTTGTGATGCATGTGAGGTCACATACTGATTTGCCAGGCAAAATCACAGAAGGGAACTGCAAAGCTGATTCCCTTGCTGCTTCAGTTGAAAAGGTACGTCTTCCAGATGTATTCCAGCAGGCCAAGCTGAGCCACCAGCAATACCATCAAAATGTGCCAGGACTGATCTGTCAGTTCCAGCTGACACGGGGTCAGGCTAAGGCCATTGTGGCCACCTGTCCCAGTTGCCAGCTCCAGGCTGTGCCATTTCTGGATATTGGGGATAACCCCGAAGGCCTTGGGGGCTGTGAGATGTGGCAGACAGACATCACACACATTCCCAGTTTTGGCACGTCAAGTGTGTACATGTGAGCATTGACATATACTCAGGAGCAGTGTATGCCTCAGCCCATGCTGGGGAAAAGGCTGTGCATGCCAAACAACACTTTGGTTGTTTGTACCTGATGGTACAGGCCTTTTCAGTGCTGGGGATCCCTAGGGAAATGTCGTGGTTTTAAACCAGTAACTAACAAAAAAAATTACTTATTTCTTGCTGTGAGATATGGATTAGAACAAGAGCAAAACAGGCATAAAACTTAAAAGGAATAAAGAAAGTTTATTGACAAACTACAATAATAAGAACACCAGAATAAACTTCCAGAAAAACCTTTTCATCTCTTATCTACCCACTATTCTCTTGTTTACATGACAACAGA
>NC_031775.1:4457732-4505278 GCF_001522545.3 Parus major | reverse complement strand
GTCTTTGTAGAGAAGCAGAAGTTTCTTCCTGTTAATTTATGGAGTTTCTCACAAGAAAACTATTTTTGTTATAGTTTTCCATTGCTCTGATGTTAGTTTCCCAGAACTGCTGTTATCAGAGTTCACTCCTCCCATTTCACATCACTCTGAGGTGTGTACGGGCCATGAGTCTAGGGATGGCATTTTAAGGATGAGTATTCAAAGGCAAAAAGTCTTCTTCATCTGTTTCTGTGAGCTTCACTAGAAAACAGTTTTCTCATTGCCCTCCCAAGTCTTCAAAATCTTCTAGCACTTCACTGTATCACAATTACTCTACTTTTTACTCAAAATTTACACTTTGAACACTCCATTCCTCCCTACATACTGTATCATGAACTAAAGGAGTTTTTTTCAGGACTTCATTGTCCATCTCCATAGTTTTAACAGAAAGATATTTCAGCTTAATTAAAGCATCTCCTTATTCTGTACCTTTTCTGAAGCTTCTTTCCTGTCACTGGTAGTTTATAAAGTCTCTTTTCATGTTGATCACTCTCTTTTTTTTCTCTCTGGATAAAAAGATTAATCCGCAAGTCTCATCTAGGTAATGAAAGAGTTAAAATCTTGCCCAGGCTGTTGTAGGTAGTTCTGTGGCCTCGGCCGGTGCAGGAACTGGAGCCTTCTGCGATGGAGAGTTCCTCATGGCTGCTCTGGAGAGTGTAGTCACTGCCCCAGCCCGCTGCAGGTCTAGAGCCTCTCTCCTTCTTCACTCGGCAGTCTCTAGTAAATTTAGTCACAGCTAAACCTGCAGCCGAGCCAGAGATCGGCTCGGCCCGACCCGGCCCAGCCCGAGCCCGGGGAAAACCCCCCGCAGGGCCCGCATCTCTCGGCAGGGAGACGCGGCAGGCCCAGCCCTGTCCCCGCCCGGCCGCATGGCCTGGGCTGGGAACGGGAGGCCAGAGCTCCGCCACTCTTCACAGCCAGGAAACAAAGAGAACTTAAGTGCCCTGACTTTACATCTTAAGGTAGGGTTCACAAGTTGATCTCCCTTTTCAATGGTTAAAATTGCTGTCAATCCCCAGTAATGACCAATAATTGGGCAAGAGAAAAGACTCCTTTCAGTCCCCAGCAACTTCAACTTCCTTAGCTCTCACAACTACCTTAAAGGTAAAGTCACCTCATGACAGGAAATTAAAACTGACAATGGCCCACCATATAAATCCAAGGAGTTCCTAGAATTTGTCCAGCAGTGGGGGGTGGAACACAAAACCAGCATCCCTGACTCCCCCACAGGTCAAGCTGTTATTGAACGTACCCATCAGACACTCAAACAAGTCCTGGCCAGGCAGAGCAGTGCAAGAGTGTGCAAAAAAGCTCTGCAAAGCCATGTTTACTATCAATTTTCTGAATTGTTCATTTGAAAATACGAGTCCCCCAGTGGTTCAGTATTTTAACAGTAGTGATCAATTTAAGTTGTTACAGTGTCTGCTGATCTTAATCAGGGACCCAGAAACCTGGCAGACCAAGGGCCCCTATGAACTTGTTACCTGGGGGTGTGGCTACACAGGTGTGTCCATCCCCACAGGCCTATGTTTACCCAAAAGCGGGTAAAGCCTTTCATTTCCAAAAACCCAGCTCCAGCAGCAGGGGATGAAAAACAAGTGGCAGTCACTTCCAAAAGAAGATGCTGCGGGAAAGAGGGAGAAGAAACCTTCCTGATATCTGGTTATGCTCCGGCAGACACCTACTGACTCTTACTATGCTTTAAAAATGTTTGTTTTTCCTTGGGTGAAAACCTACATCGCACTCAACCTTGTGATGAGCCTTATCCTAGTTGTCATCTTGTTTGCACAGACTGGTTCAGTGAATTGGTCAAAGGCTGGGGACTCACGGGGTGGTGGACTTCAATAGTTAATCCCTTCTTTTAGTTTTATATAATTATAAAGGGGGCAATGTTGTGTTGCACTGAAATGGTTTCTCCCTGTTCTTCTCCCTTTCCGGTATGTTGGTTCCTTCCCCTGCCCCACCCCTTTCGTCTCGTCCCCTTGGTTGTAATTCTACTCTCCCATTCCCCCTTCCCTCCAGTATGAAAGTTCCCACCACTTCCTCCTCAGTCTCTTTTTTCCGTGGAGCTCATTTGGAATAAACTGGGACTGTGTCCTGGGAGAAAAGATCCTCCTTCTTTGCTGTACCCCTCCCACCGCCAGTGGACTGCAGCTAGTCGGACAATATTCCCGGTCTGGGAGCAAAGGGATTTAAGCAATTTAGAAATGCTTTGCTGTTTTTTGTTTTTCTTCATGATATTAATCTATACTAGTACATTGCATATCATTTAACAGGAAGATGCATTTTTCATGCATCAAAAAAATATTTTTGTTTCATTAATACCCCATGTCTAAAAACAAACCCAGCAGATTCAGAATTAATTCTTATGATATTTGCCTACCCTTGAAAAAAAAATTGCATGCCTGAAGACACAATTTCTAGAGGAACAAGGAACACTTCCTCTAAATTATGCTGTTTAGAAAATAAAGCAGAAGAGTCACTTGTGCTCACAGTTCCCCATGTGGATTTAACCTCTACCTTCAGGCATTTTGCACAATCCCATGGGGAACATTCATGCTGTGTTGCCAAGGGCTGAGCACCTGGGATCAGGCACTAGGAGCAGCACTGCTGCTGGGCTGCTGAGAGTGCCAGCTGTGCCTGCAGTATCTGCAAGCAAAGATTGCTGGAAGTAGTGACTGCCTTCCTCTGGTTTATTCTGAAGTACTTCAGGATTAATTCTGGAGGGCAAAATTTTAAAGCAGAAACTTCTAGAGAGCTATTTTGCATCAAGAATAAAAAAACATGGGAATATGTTGTCACTACAGCCATCTGTACTTCAATCAAACAGCCTCATTGGACAGTACTACTGTTAACCTGTTCTCTGTTTATGATGGGTTCTCAGTCACACATGAGAGGCTCAGATGAAGGCAGGGCTACACCTCATTCTATGTCATTCTAACTCCAGCTACTGCTTCTCAGGACAGATACAATCTGCTGCTGAGATAACAATCCCAAACTCTGCCCTTTTTGATGTTTTTTTCCTTCCTTATCTCTTCCCAGTGACTGTAATACCTGTTCTGACAGTACCAGTGGTCTGACTTTCCAGCTTTGACTGGAAAAACAAAAAATAACAGCAGTGAGAATAGATGCCTTAATTCTGCTGCTCCTTAACTTAACAAAGCCAAATATGTAACAGAATCTGATTTTTCACTTTTCTTTATTAGGTAGTTTATCATTTGGGCTCCATTGTCCAACTTGATTTGTTACTACAAGATAAAGCCATTACATGCTCAAATATGATTCACTGTAAAACTACAGCCTGCGAAATCTCAGCCCAGCAAAAGAGATGTGCCATGGCTAACATACATCCTATGTGTGACACTTGAGAAGAGTAGTGACCACAGGCCTGTGCTATCCCTCTCTTCTGCTGCTCCCTGGATTTCCCTGAAGTGGCACAGAACCCAAACTGGGGAGAAACCACCACAGGATCTGCCACAGAGGGCAAGGAGGCAGCCAGTGCATGGGGCCAAATGCAATCCAGATCAAAGGGGAGCCACAGGCCAGAAAAGGAAGAGCATGGTAACCCATGAGGAAATCAGGAGAGAAAAAGGAAAGAAAACCTCTCTCAAGAGCTGCAGAGATGTTTTGCCAGACAAAGGGAGAAGCCAGGCAACTACACACTGCTCACGTGCTACATGGTCCTGACTGGCTGTGGTGCAACATCTGGCTGGCCGCTTAGCTGGTCCAGCAGGCACAGGCTGTTTCCAAGTGGGGTGAAGGCCAACAGGCCTCCTTGGGACCCTGGTATTCTGAAGTAGCCCTACTTGGCAGCTCTGCCTGCAGGTGCTTACATCACAGAGAGCATTCTGCCTGCTACCAGCTCCTCATCCCCAGCACCAGGGTCAGCCAGGAGGAAAGACAGCTGCTGGCCACTTGCCAGCACATCTTGTATTGCCTTAAATGCTCTCTTCTGACTACATGCCCTGTTTGCTATGAAACAAATCTAATGGAGGAAATGAACAGGATTTTGCTTTTAAAAGTATTGTATCAGGTACATTAACAGTTCTACCATACATGTTACTCAGTTCTTCAGAGAGTGCTTGGGTTTTATTTCTGCTGTAATTTTATCAGCATCTTGCTCAAGCCTCTCCTGGGTTTCCTGCTACCTAATTTATTTTCCTTTGCAGTCATATATGGAGCCATCTACAGTGCTCTGCTGGCTGCCAGACCTCTGGAAACACATCACACCAAAGTGTTGTAGTGAGTGACCTATGGCTCTTGTTTGTGGTTTTTACTCATGTAGCAAATACTAATTTTGTGGCTGGGACCTATTAGTCAAATGATTGCTCTTTTTCAGCTTAGCAGTTGCTGAGCACAGATAGTAAAAATGAAGACTTCTGTGGCAGAATAGCAGTCATTTGTCAGGTTTTAACAAAATCTCTGACACAGAGGTGGCTCACAGAAAGCAAAGAACTATTGCCTAGTTATTAGTACAATAAAGGTGAATATAAACCCAGCTGACATCCCAAAAGCAGCAAGTCATTAAAGGGGTGCCACAGCAAGCCAGCAAGCAGGATCAGTTCAGCTCTCCTGGCATCACCACTGAGGTGAATGCCATTCACCCTATTTATCAGTGATATTAGTTATTCTGTGTTATTTGTTGGTGGAATATATGAATTTGACATATTTGCTCTCTTTGGATGACAGGTATATCAAGTATCAGGAGACATACATACTAAATGTAGATGATTTAAATAACTTGGAGATTTATAAGAGTAATGAGATGTGAACTTCAGTGGGAGCAGGGGAAAAAGGCAGATGCCAGACTATAGCTGGGGCAGATATAGGCAGGGTATGGATATGTCAGGCTCACTCATATGGAGCAGGACTGGATGGAGGAGGTTGGCCACCCACAAGTCTTGCAGATATACTAACTTCAAGATACTGATTCTTCATTGGAGCTGGAGGGCATGCAAAGTCAAGGAAAACAGAATTTTACAGCTTTAGGGAAGAGGTAGTGTAGCCCAGAGCCACACAGCCTGGCTAGTGCTGCTGCTGCCCTAAGGAGGAAGGGGAGGTGTATTTTGGGATGGTCTGTTATCTTCCCTTACCCATAGCCACTGCTACATGTGCCCTGATCCCATCTCACAAGGCAGCTGCTACTCTGGTTCTTGGCAGCACTAGCACTGGCAAAGTGAGCAGTCAAGCTATTGCTCTTTAGCTTGGGCATTTCTCTGTATTTGCCAGTGTGTAAAAGCAGGCAGAAACATACTTTCACACAGAGAAAGGCAGCAGGCAGAGAGCTTCTCTCCACCAGGGGTGGGCTAAGAAAAATACTCACCTCTGTGGTAGACTCCCTTCAGCTCACTTGTCTTCCCACCTCCAGCCTCAGCACACGCTATCTGTATGGAAGTCCATACAGAGAAGGAAAGGCTTTAAGGGGAAGGGAAAGCATTTTGTTTGCTTCAAGACTTTTTCTTAGCTTTTTCTGGGATAATGCCAGGATCCCTGGAAAATGAACTCCTGTCACTGAACTCCAAAAATTCAGAACAACTTTAAGACAGCTTAAGTTTGGGGGCAAAAACTGGCTCCCCAAAAATCAATATTCAACCTTGAAAACACCCACCTAAAAGGATTTTGGCTTAAGTTGGGAGTTCTGTCACTAGTAAATCACAAGCAACTTCTGTTAAAATGCTTTGAGAGTACTGGGTGTTGCAACTGAAAGAAGGCTCCCAGGAGCCAGAACTGTGACACAAAAACAGACATCTTACAAAAACTGGGGAGAGTATTGAGAGACCGCCAGCTTATTCACGAGTCTTCACAGAAGTAAATGTGAACACCATTTATTTCTATCTTTAGCACACCTTTTATAGGGTTTTACAGGGTCCGCAGGCTAAGCAAATTACTATTGGCTAATACACACAGGTTTACATTTTTTCTCCTGTGCATAAGGATATTGTTTTGCTTTACTCTTTCTCCTGCAGGAGAGTTTCAAGGACTTTAGCCTTTAATATCATGACTTATTCCAGAGGCTGGTTTGTGCAGACAGGCCTTTCATGCCCACCTTCTGTTAAAATATTATCTACACAAGAGCTATTAAAAGTTAACTGCTCCAGGGAGTCAGCAGATGTTAAGTAATTGATTTTGTCTGAAATGGGAGAGCCATGTTGTCAGAGGGCTCCTGCCCCATGAGGAAAGGACAGACGTTGCCCTGATGAGGCATCTGAGAAAATGCTTCTTATCAGAAGAGGATGCATGAGAATTAAAGAACAGTTGACAATACCACTCAGGAAAGAAGGTAATCTCTATCTGGACTCACAACTGTTTACAGGGAAAAATAGGAAAAGAGATAAATGTGGTCTCAGTTGAAACTAATGCAAGAGGCCTAACCCTGAGGTTTTATGAAGGATGTGAACCCAACTAACAAGGAATGAAAGTGTATCTACAGGAGAAGTTATACAGACCCTTGGGGCCTGAGGAAGAAGGGTGAACTGCATTTCCAGGTTGGTGGCTGGAACTAGGAACCACTGTTGCCTCCACACAGCCCTGCCCACAGTGGAGGCAGGCACAGCCCACCATTGCCAGACAGCTGGTGCTGCAAAAAAGTTATCGCTACAACTCAGTCCCATCCATGAGATGGGATTCACTCCCTGCATTAACCTGTGCCTTGGCAGAGACCATGGGGAAGGCAGACAGTAAAACTCCCAGGGGTCTGTTTCAAATAAGCATGCGGGAAAACATCTGGGAATAGACTCTCTGTGTGTTCCTGAGGGCAAATTCACAGTAACAAAAGATCTCAAAAGGATCTTGTCGAAAAAAAGGAAGAGCTCTTCCCCTCCTCAATTCTGATAGTTTCCAGATGGGAAACTGAAATGAAACTTTTTTAAAAAATATTCAGAAACCTTTTGTACCTCATTAGTTTTCATTTCACATGTCTCTGCACAAAGAAGTTTATAAACCTGCAGCTCTTTTAGATTAAATGATGTAACATTCAGATTATATCAATCTCAGTGCGGAGGGAAGCATTTATCTCAGCAATATTTTAACAAAAGAAGTAATTTTCTGCAGCATTTACAATGCTTTCTTATTTCAGGGGTCATGGGAGCTGCATAACACCAAGTCTTCACAGTCTCAGTAACCAAATTACCTAATTCTAAGAAAACAATACCTGCATGCAATTAAACTCTTAACTTTACTCATGTGAGTAGTTTGAAATGGTGCACAGAAAATGCTTGCAGGCTTTCAAATGCACATGTGTAAGTTTTGGCAGGGCTTGGTTTTCAACCATGTTAATTTTGAAGCCTTGCTTTCTCTTTTTCAGCAGCAAACCTAGAAAAACTACATATATGTTATCAACTTTGAAAATCCTGTAAAATCAGTTTTGGAGACATCACAGAAATCAAAGGAAATGTGATAAAATTAAAATGCTCCCATTTAAAATAAGATTTTATTTCCCTTTCGGTAACATACAATATTTAACTAAGAGTTTTAATACATTCAGTAAAATATGAGCATATTATTAAGCTCCTCAGAATGACACCATTTACTGTAAAGTCATTACCATTCTGTTTGCTCATGTCTGGCCTCTTTGTTTCAAGTCTGTTTTTCCCAGCTTACAGTATCACCTCAACAGACTCTAACATACATGAGTAATGTGTCTGGAATTTTTCCTTGCAACACCAAACCTCAGACCAAGCTCAGGCAGAAGGGCCATGCTGTGAATAGGATGGGAAGCAGCTTCAGCTGTACCTCTTTTCTACATTCTCCATCCTGTCCCTTCCCTTGCAAGAAGCTGCTACCTAGGCTGCTGTCTGTCCCTGACTTCACTTCCTTCTCTCACTGCTCTCAGAGACAGCATCTAGACTTTTGGAAGTCCAAACCCACCCTTTCTTAGGATCTAGTAGAAAAAAAACCAATTCTATGCTTCTCACGGCCTATGTTCAAAATCTGCAACAGTGACCTCAGAAGTCCAGAGGCAAGCTTGTTTCTGTAAGGAAGGACAGTCAGAGGGGATCTACTCAGCTAATTAAGTATTTGTGGTCATTTCTGAGGTGCTGCCCACAATTGAATCAGTGAAGTAAGGGAATGTCCTGCCTCTTGCTGTCTGTCCCCACAGTCAGTGGGGCCTTATTAACAGCGCAGAAGAAATCAGCACAAGAGAAGGATGTCAGTCTTTCCTCAGCATTTTAAACCTCTATAGACTTCAGGTCTGAGGGAAGCTGATTGTCCCTCTGAAACATTGTCATCTAGTCCTTTATACAGATATTAGCAAATAAAAACCAAGTTGTGTGAAAAATGTCAGTTCTATTTTTGCCAACTAAAATATAACAGGAAATTGTATGCTTAACGTATATGGAGAACTGCAAAAATGAACCACAGATAAGTAACCACTGTTATTAAGAATGGTAAACACAGTTACAGAGGTGAAATGGTTTGTGCTCCTGGATGTTTCCTTTAATATGAATTCCAGCTACAGACTTGCTCCACTTATGAAGGTTAATAGACGATCCTAACAACAATTTAAGGAAAAAGAATTGCATTCTTACAAAATAGTCATATATTTATCCAGTGCCTTAATACATTAATGGAAAAACATATGTATTATGGTACACAAACTAAACAAATCATTTCTGAATACACTAATTTCAGAAATGCACCAACAGCTCTAATAAGAAGAACTTGAATATGAATGTCATGAAAAAAAAAAAAAAAAAAGATAAAAAAAGAAAAGAAAAAGCAAGCAATCTGAGTGGCTAAGCTACAAGCTGTTTTGAATGATGTCCAGAATCTAGATGAACCAAAGCCTGCTGTCACCCCAAATCTGAATCAAAAATGCAGTCTCTTCTGGGATGCCCCAGAAAACCCCATGCAGAAATCGCAGCTCCACCAAGGTTTGAGCTAGTGGAACGTTCTGCAAAGTGTGCCTGGATGCTGCTGCACCAGGAAAGTGGTACACAGGTGACTCTGAGATTATGAGCCTGGCCCCCTCTGTCAGCAGGGTAACTATATAAGCAAGGGAGTCTGAAAAACACTGTTGCAAATATTTTTATTTATCAGAACGGGGGTGTTGGAAATCTTCTGTTTGTTCTTTGAAAGTACTTGTTTTCCTAAAGAAACAGCCAACTTCTTTCCACAGCTCTGAGGCTCAGGGCTAAATATTTTCCATACTAACTTTTTTCCCCAACAACTGGTATAGTGACTCCAGGAGCTGAACTTCCCCTTTCTAGTCACTAGCACAGCCAATGTCAAGAGAGGGGTACTATGTGGAACAAATCACATACCTTAGAGAGGCAAGCCAGTCAACCCCTTCACTGTCTCTTTTAAATGAGATGGAACAAATTAAAAGCAAATACTATTCACACCTATCAGTTCAATCAACCTAATGTTCCAAATGAAGGAGTCCCACTCTTGGATCCTCTGCCAAAAAGGCACAGTATGACATGAACCAACAGAGGTTGACTTTTTTAAGACATTCAATTTTCTATGCAAAGATGCACTTTAATTTTTAGGAAAAACAGTGTTTTGGGTGGCATCCTTAAGGTGAATGGAGACAGTATATGCCAAAAGTAATTTATGAGGATTTTCCCTCCAAATTTTTACTGCTGTATCCATCACACAGGGAGGGAGTAATGTTGAGTCCTCATGGTGCACAGGCAATAACCATGAGCAGGAATTGGCTGCCTCTCATGGACAGCCCCTAATATTTGATCTTTTGAAATTAAATTCATATTCAAAGTGATGACAGAACAAAAGAATTTAGCAGGGAGAAATCGGAGCACCCCGCAACCCAGACAACCCCTAGCTCAGGGTGTTGCCAAGCCAACAGGTAATCATGTGTGACAGGGACCCTCTCCCCAAAACATCCTTGGAAAGGCTCCCAACATACTTTAAGTTCAGGGCTACTAATCTAATTTATTTTCAAACTGGTAATTTGTGACTCACTGGCAAGTATCTATTTTTAGAGATGGCTTCAGCAAGCTCTAAATGGAAGCACAACAGACTGTGGCCTCCAGCCACTGTAACAGCCGAGCTCCTGACATGAGTCTGGAAGCTTTGGCCAGTGCAACTCAGGCATAAACTATAATTGTTCATTGTATTGTAATTACGTGTTTTAACCTGTGGGCTCCACATCACACAGATTATTTTGAATTATAGAAGAAATGGTTTTGCACTGTTTTTCTTCTTTTTTTCTTCCTGCTTGCTCAAACACAAGTTGGAAGCCTTTCCCAAACCACTCCATTACCATGTCTTCCAGCATGAACTGTCTTATATGCTCTGAGTCAGCTACATCTGAAGAGCCACAGCTGGCCTGGAGCTAAGCCAAAGACTTTTCCCTTCAGTTTTGTTGCACAAAACTAAATACATGGTCCCATCTAATTTGTTTCCTTCTGGGGTTTAATGAAACTGTCTTTCACTTTGCGACGTCTCAAGTTAGGGAAACGTCATAAGGTCAGTGTCCAAAACCAATTCAGACAGCAATACAAATAAACATCCATTGGAAAAATAGACATAGACAGGAAATAAAAAAAAAAAAAAACCAGAAAACTTTTGTGACTAGACTATTGCTTTCATTCACATCATGATCTGGAATTTAAGTAAGTTTCATCTGTTTCTATGAAAAATATGAACAAAGCAGTGTATAATGAAGGAATGAATTCTTACTTGATTGTGTGTCCTGGTTTCAGCTGGAGTTAAATCACAACACTGTGTAACCTTTCCATTCTTGTGAATCTGTCAAGATAGTCTTTTAGTAAAATTGGGTTTAAAAAATTGTTTTTGGAGTGATGCTGAATCTCTAAAATTTTTTAAGGTGAAGATTGCCAAGATGCTTGGAAGCTGTGGCAGAGACTGCATTAAGAAGCGGCCCAATACACATTTTTTTCACTATCTTTATTTTTACTTCATCCTCACAGACAACATATCTTTGTAAAAGCCAGCATATTTCACTAATTTCTATTTTATAACTTTAAAAAGCTGTAGTGTGATTGAAAACTGAAATTTGATTATTCAGCAACACATAATTTTGAAAAAATCATCTCTAATCAAGAGATACTGAAATATTAAGATGCTAAATTAATTTTCTTATTGGCTCAAATTTTGAGGCAAAAAGAGTTTACGTTGTTTTAAATGGGTTCTGTGCTTGTTAACATCCCTGAATTGACATCCAAATATGGAGTAGAAATCAAGCAAAATGTCTGGCTGTACTACGCACATCCACTAAGGGTTAAGTGTATGTACCTCTTCCAAGGGGCAGAAACTCATGTCCACCTAAAAAACAGGCAAAGAAATATCAGCTTGCTGTAATCATACCTTGTAGCCCAAACACAAGCAAAATCCAGAGGAGTACGCAAGACTGTGCTGCACAACATCGGTGTTTCTCAAGATTATCAGGAGTCTCCTGACTCCTTGGGTCTTGGCCAGTCCACAGCTGCTCTATGCCTTGGTGGAGGAACAGATTATGGAGTCACACTCGGGGACCCAGAGGTCCTGCCCACCAAAGACACTGTGCACACTGTCTCTGGGCAACATGTTCTGTCCCAGAACATGGGGTAGCTCCTCTCTACTGCCCTGTAGAGAACCTCAATGATCACCATCTAAATTACCCCTTCAGTGTATTTAATGAACCTTTTCAAGAGGCCCTTTGGAAATTGTTAATCAATGGACAGATGTTTTTTTCCTAAAACTGGTAGTTTAGGTGGTAGTGTGAGGAGCATGGGACTACCAAGTAGAGGTGCTCTGATGGCATTGAGCTCAACTAGCACCCTCTATAATACCCTTCTGATGCAAGATGAAGGACACCACTGGAGCATACCTTCCTCACCATGAACAACTTCATGATGACCCACGTGGAGTTGGTGGGAGACACTGTTGTGGAGGGCAGTGAACCGATCAGCAGTGTGGCCACTCTCCCCTGGAGAGGAAGCCATTGGGATTCAGCTTGGGACCCTCCCCCTGGTGGAGAAACCCTGCCTGGTAGCCCTTGCAGTTGTGGGGGGCAAAAGAAGTCGCCTCCCAGCATGCTTGCAGCCCACATAGATTCTAGGTATCTCATTGGTTCTTCCCCCTTGCCCTGCTCCCAGCCCTCAGAGGATGTAAACCTCTGTTTTCTCTGACTCCCCAGCTTTTCGTTCTGGGATTTCTTGGAGGAAAGAGCTGATTAAAAACCTCCTGAGAGATCTAATACGAAAGCTCTGTCTCTTTCTTCTTTGTCACCCAAAGAGCTGCATCTCACTCCAAAGCCCTTCTCAGGGCTCAGAGCTGGAGTGGTTGAAGAGATTCTTGGGCTTCCATCACATCCTCTTATGAGGGGTCGCTTTCCTAGGAAAGTCATGGCACCTGACCACTGCAACCAGCAGTGTCACACCATGACTTTCCAAAGGTTTCATAATCCTGGTGACAGCCCAGGCTGGTGCAAAAGAGGCTTCCTGCCTGTCTGTTCTTTTCCTCTGCTACCTGAATTGGAACCTCTCATGTTGGCTGCCCTCAGAGAAGTCAGCACAATCTTCTTTCTCCAAGATTATGTCTACACCCCAACTTCAATCCAACACAGATCTCCCACTGGTAACCAGAAAGGTAAGAAGGGCTAACAGAAATCATTTTACCAGCAGTTTCAAAATCCATAAGATTTTCTCCACCAGGGTGGAGAATTACTTTCAGTCCAACTGGTCTGCTTATTTATTTGTTTAAGGACAACTCCAGCAGTGAGCAGGGAAGAATTACATTCCCACGTAATGTAATGTAAGGAGTGTAATGCCAAGTTCCTCTGACTTGCAGCATTTCCTCACCAGCATTTCCTGGTTTCCTCCATCCTGAAAGGCTAGGAAGACATCTATTCTATACCTTACAGCAAACAGCAAGGTCTTTCGTATTGCAAAGGAATAATTATGGAAACTAAATTTTTAAATTTAAATTAAATTTTTAATTTTAAACCAAACTAACTGTGGAAAATAAATTTTCATTTTTTGAATGTACTGAAAATTCTACTTTGAGTATAGCCAACTGAATGTATTTCCTCATAAACTGGTGATAAATGGAGAGGAGGAACTTGCAAGGAGAAGTGCCAATTTGCCTGTACCCAAATCAAAGCAGTTGCTACTTGAAAGTATTAGGATAGCAGCATGCGCAGAAGCACATGGAGTTCCTATTGCAAAAAGAAAAGCTTGCACATTGTGAGAATATAAAATCTTGTGGGGTACAAAATCTTACATTCTCTTCCTCATTAGCACAGTGGGACAGTAATATCACAGGTGTTAACTGGCAGGTGTGTTCATACAGAATTGTTCATTCCTGTTGTACGGTGTAGCAGAACAGAAGTCAGGTATAAAAATGAACATGCATCAGGTCTCTTTTCACCCAGGCTGGGCCCTATGGCCATAATTACTATGGATAAAACATATTGTTCAATAGCAAGTTTTTCATAGATTTTAACTCTGCAAGAAGTACAATATGATTTCTAGAGGTCAAGTCCTCAGAATAAGAGGCAGGGCTGAGAAGCAGCATGTTCAGTGTAGGCAGTAGCAGTAAGCTACATGCAGCAGCCCTAGCTCATGCTCCCAGGGCTCTCTAACATGCTAATATTCCCAGGCTGCTCTGAAAGAGCACATGAGTGCTGCCAGACCTTTCCACTCCAACAGCAGAAATAAGGCGAGAAAGAGTTTATAAGAGGCTCCTGGAGACATACCCAGGATTTCACATTTTTAAAATCTTAGCATGCAAAGTCTCCAATAGGTGTAGGAGCATCTATTGCAATCCATGGAGATGACCCCTGTGATCTCATTGGTCGGAGTAACCTGTCTCAAGGGTTGACCCATTTGCTTCTCTCTGGATAAATAACTTTTCAGACAGCTCATCTAACACAAATCTGTCTTGTCTATGCATACAAGTCTAGAATTGACCAATTTATACAAATAGCAAGAAATTAGCAAGCCCAGTGATAAGCCTTAGAAATAATCAACTACATTGACTGTGGCTTTTCCTCTGTCACACATTTGTGGCTGTGATTACTACAGCTAGGAAACACCAACTTTGTAGATGCTGCCATGCCCAGGCTCATTTCAAACTATTTTCCTTACAACAAAATCCTTTTCATTCTTTGTTCCTTTTGTAGATGTTTTTTTTTTTTTCTTTACACAGGAAATAAGCTACAATATTCTTTGAACAAATCAAAGGATATTGTTCCTATAACCTATGTGCTCTCACCATGCAGGGGCTGGAGTGCTTCACCTTAGAGCCTTTCTGCTGTTTTTTTTGGGGAGGGGCGGGGCGGGGGCAGGGGATTGTTTGGTTTTTTGTTGCTGTTTTTCTTTAGATAGCATAAAGAAAATTGTTGCCAAATTGGCAAGTCCTTACAGCAGGACTAGAACAGAATCTTATTCCAAAGCTTTAAACAAAATTCACGGATACAGGAAACACTGCTCTGGATTTCTACATGCCAGGACTGTACTGATTTGATGCAGCAGAATGCTGTCACACACCGTCAGCCAGCTCCTGGCCTGGCTGAGATCTATTACTGCTCTCAACGGGAACTGAACTGGCCTCTTAACTCTCTCCGTCACATTTTGGCTGAATAAAGCATTTTTCAGTCTGGATGAGATGGTAAAAATTAAGAGCCTTTTAGGAATAGCATAGCCTGAATTTCCAAAAGCTCTCTAGGTCACCCAGAGTCTAGCTGGCTGGTGCACTCATCCCCAGTATTTACACTGACAGTGGAAACATGCTTGGAACAGCTGCAAACAATTGCATCTCTGACCCTCTCATGGTGAGGCCCTGTAATGCAGGATACTGAATTACATATATTAAGACATTCACACTGCACATTATAGCACCTACTGCTCACTTCCCATGGAAAACATCCTCATTTTATTAAAGCTAATTGGCACCCAATTGAATTATTTTAAAATATGTGCTTTGCAATATCTGTCATCTCAAAGGATATTTACCATGAGGAAACATCTGTCTTCTCTGTGGGTTTTCTGCTTCCACATTATATATGTATATCTGAGAGTGTCAGAGCTCAGTAAAAGTGTTCAAAATTGTAGCATGCTCTGCTATTGACCAAGCTGTCAGTTCCAGTTCTGAGGCCTCCCACCCATATTCATATTTTTTCCCACCTCTCCCATCTGTCCAAAAGCATCCCCTAAGCCATTGCCCACTTTCACTACAGCATTTGTCCAAACCAAAATTCCAACCTCAAGTCATACCATACATACTGAGCCCTCTGCATTCTCCTTTATTCCCTACCTAGACCTGTGTTACCGGCCCAGAGTTGTTCACTTGATCTCAGCACAGCTTGGCTTTCAATGTCAAGACTTGCTCCTGCCCTGGGCTAGGAAGCTCATACCTTGCCACAGAGTCACAAGTGGAGTTTCAGGTAGGAACAATCACTTCTCACAACCACACTACTCTGAAAAAGCCCCCTGCACATCACATCATTTACACAGCTCTGGAGCAAAAAACATCAAGAGCTATGCCTGACATCCAACTATGATCTCTACCTCCCTCCTCTATTACTTTAATTCTGCAAGGCACGGAAAGTATAGTTATTAATTACCTCAGCAAGAGTAGATCCTGGACTGACAGGGAAAGGATTGCTATCACCTCAAAATAATCCTAGCACAGGCAATGTACAGAAAGATGGTTTAGGAACAGAAACATTAAGAGGAAAACAGAAACTAGCAACCTGGTTGGTGTGACCGAAGCCATCAAATGCCAAGGCTCTTCATATTTACAGACTCATGCAGTTTATGGGCTTAACCAAAAGCTTCAGTAAGAGAAAAAATAATAAAAATTAAAATAATGGAGTCATCAATCTAGAGCCCTTGAGACTAATGGAAAGAATGACTGGACCACAACAGTCAAGCCAAACTCTTGTCTTTGGCCTTATATTAGAATCTTTCCTTCCTTCTCTCATACAGACTTTTAAAGTAACATTTTAGATCTAAACTCTTGAACACAAAGAAAGCCTGAAACATGGGCAGATAAAAATACATGGAGTTGAACAGTACAACAGCTCTGGACTTTGGCTGAGCCAGCAATTGAGCAGCTTACCTTTTGCTGTACTCCTTGATGGGCTGCAAATAGACACTCATACAAGTCTTGTTTGTTGTCCTTCCTGATACAGGCTTGAGTAATTAAAAGAGAAACAGCATATAAAACAACTCTGGCTACTCTGGTGGCTGAACTGACAAGTTTTCCTACAAGGAATTTGTTAATTGAGAAATCAGATTAGAAAAAAGTGGCAAGAAATATGATTGTAATCTCTCTGAGAAAATGTATTCTATTGACTAATAAGTAACAGGAAGAAATTTTACATTTCCATTTACACTACCATTTCCAGTTATATAGTTAGAGAAGAAATTATTAGGAGGGTTTTTTATTAGTGGACTCCCAAAGGAGAAGACAGAAAACAGAAGAATATAGAGTTTGAACATAAGGATAAAATACAAACAGTGCTCAGGAAAAGATGTCAGCTTCCAAATGGCAGGAGAGACCATGATCACAGCTCACTGTCCTCTACCACCTGATGTGAGTCTGCTGTAACTTGTTATTCCGTTTTGAGGACACTGTTTCTGAGGTTACCAACAGACCTGCACGGTTGGCAAATCAGCAGTAAGCAAGACAGCTGTGTAACACTCAGGCCACACCTGCTGGAGTCACCCTTTAGCCTTAAATTTTCTGAACTGTCCCCCTGAGTCTTTGTAAGGACCTGGACCACTGCTCATAATTATCCAAATGATACAAATCTCCTCTTAAACCAACACACATCTTGTTGAAGATTTTCACAAACGGGGCAGAACTGTCGGGTGATTTTTCACAAGCTTTATTTCAGGCACCAGTCTCAGTTACAGATACAGGAGATGGCACAAGCTCATGTCTGCCACAAGCAGCTGGAGATTTCTTTGTTACAGAATGTTTTGAAAGTTTTTCAGCCAATAGCATATTGCTAAAGCTTACAGGCAATTGTTCACTAAAAATACACATGCACCTTCTTCAAACAATGCTTGCTCGTTTGCTATTATCAATACATAATACTCTATTATTAAGCTTAAAACCTTCTACTATCTTGGTAAGCATATTTTTCTGCAGTCTGAAGGTCTATATTAGCCAAGCCTAAAAACTCAACTATTGCTTCATGTCCTTGCATATTATATTATTGTATCTTCTTTACTTTTAGGCTTTGCAGCTGCAGCTAGCTTTAAGTTCTCTGTGTTTTCTTTTCTGAGGCCTATTTGCACAACTTCTGAAAGTCTTCCTACTTTTACTGTTTCCTACACATCTTACCAAAGTATCCCTGTAACAAGTAGTAAGTGCCCCAGAAAAGCAGCTCATTCTGATACTAAAATAGCAAAACACAAAACCACAAAATCCAACAAAAACATTTGTTTAACTGAAGAAAAATACTGTCGTAAGTGCTTGGAAGTCTGAGTGGCACTTAGGGCTTATTGGAGATACAGCTACTCCCAGTGAATTATCCACCACCAAACCCCAGTGGAAACAGTGTGAAACTCACAGAAGTGGATCAGCAGTGTACAGTGTGACACGGAGGCAGAGTGGTAGACTGGATTTTTCAAGTCCAGCTTGTGTGTTCAGTATGAATACCTTACATGAACTACATGGCACACTTTCCCTAAGCCTGGCAGGAGTAGGGGAAAGAGGAAAAAACTAGTTTGTAATTATTTAAAAAAAGATGTTGTATTAATTTTATGCAATAGATTGAAAAGAATAAATGACAGAGTTTCACATGTCTGCAAAGTGAAAGCTGGTTTTTAGACTGCCTGTTTGAATCAAAACATATACCTAGTATTGGTATTAGTAGAAAGAACAACAATCTGTCACTCGGTAGATTATTGTGGTGTTTTACTATTGATACCATGATTTTACATGCCAGTGCTGGACTGTTCAGGTCCTGATGCTCATGAGGTTTGGGCTTTTGGATGAATTAAGAGGGAGATTGCTGAGTCCTGATCATTTCTAGCCATTATTTGCCAAAATAAATGGCAGCAAGGTCAATATTTCTTGGCTTTCCACTCATAAGCTATGTTCAGGCTGTAGTTTGCTGTTTGGGCTTTGCATTGAAGATAGAAAAACACAAACAAGTAGAAGAAAAGAGACCATGACCTTTCAGGAGGCAACAAGCCAGGAGGCAAGACAGATGAGACTGTCAGTATCTTGGAAAACAGGTTTGGACTTTAAAACTTTTTTGACTGCTTGCAGAAATGTTCTGGGAAGGGGCGGGGGGGTGAAATTCAACACAGAAAATTGAAAGATGCTTCTGTCAGGCAGGAAGAGTCAGATTTGCAGCTAAGGGAGGAAAACAACTTGTCTAGGCAGCAGCTATTGCAGAAAAGGACCTGGAGGTGGATGGGTCACCAGGGAAACCAGGAGTCAGTTGCACCACTGTGTTGCAGAGTCAAACACAGCACTGGCATGAATAGACTGAACTAGAAGCTTCCACTGCTCATGAAGTCACACATCCAGTGCACACAGCCCTGCTCCCAAGTTCCATTTTCCCCATGCCAGAGCTAGGCACCACATCTGACAAAATATGAGAATGACTGGAATGACTGGAATGAATACAGGGAACAATAAAAATGTAGGGACTGTTTTCTGGCCTTTCAATCGAGGAAAAGAAGGAAGATTATGAGATTATTTCATCTAAAGAAACAAAAACTGGGGAACTCATGAAAACAGTTATGGATATGTAAAGTCTGTAGCTTGGAGGAAAGAAATAATCTACTTTCTAATGTCCATAATACTCAGAAGAGTGTAGGAAGTGATGAGTTTGTTGCACAGCTGAGAAGATGTGGTTCAGGCATGAGATAAATCCTCTGAAAGGTGAAGGGGAAGAAGAAAAGCTAGAACTTCCACTGGGAAAATGTAAAGTTTCTAGCATCCAGGAAAAGCATCCTTCAGAAATGAGAGGTAGTGCTGATCCTGCCTTTGGCCAAGAGCTTTTTCAGGTCTGTTTAGCTCCACAACAACACAGGAATGGTCTTTCCTGGCCTCTGGTAAGCCATGCCCAGAGTGGCATGTTATAGAAGCAGGGAGTCAACTGGAACACTGCAAAGAGTTACAGCACATATTGGGAACATCAAACTTTGTTTTATGAGAAGAATAATATATAGAACAAGGGCATAATTTAAACTCAAGGAAAGGAAATAATACCTTTACTGGCAAAATTAGCATTTGCTTGCATGGTCAGCCTACAAATTTTTACAGCAAGTTATTATCTAATTCCATTCTTTACTGTAAATTGGAGTTGCTTGTTTAGCACTCACAAGAGCTTATTTCCTACAAGAATGGGGTAATCATGGAATGACATGCAGTAGCTGGAAACAGAGACCATGACTTGTTGAGCCCTGAGATAGAGGAGGGCTATGCTCACTCTCTCCCCATGAAGACACACAATTAACTGGACTGGACACCTATGGCTAGAGAGAAACTTTTAAAAGCATCCTTCTTAAAATATTTTCTAGGCATAACAAAAATATATGTATTACTTTTAAAAAGTTGCCATATCACAACTAGACATGTAAATAAAATGCCACTTTCCTTATACTGACAAAATGCCCCACAAACCCCTCAAAAAGTGTTGTGCTTTTTAAGCTGCTTCAGTGTAAGAAGGAAGAGTCCATTTGATTTTTTTTTTACTGGCATGAAAGTAATTTGGAGCCTTTTTGGATCTTGGCCTTAAAATACTAAGCCTGCCTTCCCGTTATGGTAGAATATGTACAGTAGGAACAGAGCCCAGCTGAGAGTCAACATCAGCACTAGCCCAGGAGATATCTCTTGGCTCTCAGAACAGCCTTTTCTCTGCATACCTGCCCAGCATTTACAAGAGACCAGCATTCCCGACACAGACTTTTGCAGCAGTGCAAAGTTCCCACTTTGGTTTTGATCTAAAGGTGTTTACCTTTCCCACACAGTCCACTTTGATGTCTCTTAAATATAAAAAATAAACATGGCCTTGTTTTCATTCATATTTTAGTTGTGAAGCACTTAGTGCAGAATCATTTGCATGATGATTTAACAAGTGGTAAATGTCACCAACAAGAGAAATACTGGTAAACACATGTATTTTTGTCTTGCACAAAGGAATTTACTTTAGTAAAATTCTGTGTTGTGTTGAACAAAAAAGAGCTAAATCATAACCTCTTATCCTCTACTCAGTTCCCTAAACATTTTCCTACAGTATGAGCTCTGAGAAAGCTAGAAATTGTTGAATTATTATTCTGCACTCATATGGGCTGAAAGTGGGACAGAGAGTGACACTGATGATTTGCAACAGTCAGCACACCTGGATCCACTGCTGTGCATTAGCACTAGTAACCATCTGCCCCTATGTGTTAGTGTCTCTCCTTACGTGGGCAACCTGTTACACCCTCTACAGACTAGAGTATTCTACATGTAGGAAGAAGTTATTTACAGAGTACCACAAGACATGGATACCCATGGCACTTGACCACTTTGTGTCACTATAGAGATACAGACTTTTATTTTAAAAAACAACAACCAAAAAAAAAAAAAACCCAACCAAAAAAAAAAATCTCAAGTGCATCACCAAGACAACAAGGAGGTATAGCCAGCAGCAATGGTCCACTGCTGTTGATAATTCCATTTGATCCTTCAGAAATGGTTCTGTCTGCAGTATGTGTGGTCTTATCCTTAACCCTTTTCTAAAAAAGTATAAATGCTTTGTATTTGAAAAAAAGAAAAAGCACTAACATAACAAAGCTGTGTTAATATTAGAAGGAGTTGTGCATCACTGGTTCATGTTGAATGGATATCAGCATTATGTTTACTGGTGCTAGGATACCATGGTGATGGGCCCTGAAGAATTACCAAAAATAGATTAAATGCATGTGGCAAGTGATAATAAGTACAAAATGTTTTCCATACAGTAAAAACGCCTCAGAAAAGCAGGATAACACATTCTATAAATCAGCTCAAAGAATCAACAATGTCCAGGCAGGATACTTGGGTATCTGAATGTGTAGTCAGAGATGAACTCCTAAGCCCAAAATTGTCAAGAAACCAAATTTGGCAATAGTGTTTGAACCTAGAGAAATTCAGACCAAGGAGACTGGCACAGAATCTGCTGTTGCTAGCAAAAATATATGAAAGGAGCTGAGAGATTTGTATTTAAATAAGAGACATTAATCACTGGGTAACACCTACCACAGTGACTGCATCTTCCCAAGCTATTGGAGTCTCATCCATTTTTGGATTGAGTCAATCAAAATATTAAAAATGTCATTCTTTGAAGCTGTTCTGAGCCAGGCTGCTTGTTCGCTGCTGTATAAAACAAATCACTTGAAAGCGTCGCGCTGAAGCTGCCCACTGATTCAGCAGGGTTCTCATACACAGAATCAAAGACACATGTGAGCATCAGAAGCTCTTGTGTGGGAATGACAGGACACAGTGCACCCCACTTTCTCATTAACAACCACTGTGCTGCATTGCCACCACCACCAAAGCGGGTGATATCAAAGGGACAAGAAATGTCTGAGATGGCACCGCTGCTTGCTCACAACTGTCAGCAGCACTTGGCTCAAACCATCCCTTAAGGAGAAATATGCACAGCAAAGCCATTTGTTTATGAACAACAGCTACCTAAAGCCATATAGAAAATTCATTAACTAGGATGACTTACCAAGGCGACTCACTGTATGTAAACACATAAATATTTATGTTACTGTTCCAGGTGTTAAGTCACCCTCAATCCAAAGTGACAAGACTTTCTGAAGCAAAATTTCTCTATGCTTTAGAGCTTGGAAAACTACTACCAAAGGGAGCTTGTACCAGAAAGCAACTGGGAAGGAATATTCCACTGCATATCAACATACCAAAGGTATTCAGTGGAAAGCATGCAGACCATGCTGGAGGAAAAGATACCAAAGGTAGGCATTTGAGAAAGAACATGTCACAGATTTCCATGGCTTTGGAACACTGGAATTAATGCAAAATCCTCAGTGCCCATCAGCCAGAACAGATCTTTCAACAGCAGCAGAGTCCTCCTGAGGTTGGCAGGATTTTTCAAGGTGCAGGGGCAACAGAGATACCTAATTGCAAAGTCTGTTACTAGGTGACACATCAAGTCCTGACAAACTATAATGAGTATTTTGATATATCAGTGTATGCAGCAAACTGCGCAAAAAAATCCACTTTCACCAGCTCCACCCTCTGTTTTTTTTCGATGACTGAGACATAGGGCCCCCAGAATACACATGCCTAGAAAAATCTCCTGGAGACCAGAAGGTCAAGGATTCAAGGAGGCCAGAAGGTCAAGGATTATATTTTCTGTAGGAAGTGAAGAAACATGAAAACAGCTAAGATACAATCATAGAATCATTCATGTGGGAAAATACTACTGAGTCCAGCCATCACTGCTTGACTGCCAAGCCCACCACCAAAACATGTCCCTAAGCACCACATCTAGAAATCTTTTAAATACTTCCAGGGATTGCAACTTCCCTGGGTAGCCTGTTCCAGTTTTTTGGTAGAAATTTTTCGTAATATCCAATCTAAACCCCTCCTGGTAAAACTTGAAGCCATTTCCTCTTATCCTCTTGCTTGTTGTTTGGAAGAGGAGATGCATACACCCCGCCGCCACCCACACACCCTGGCTACAATCTCTGTCCGGGTACTTGTAGAAAACCGTAAGGTCCTCCCTGAGCCTCCTTTTATTCACTAAACACTCCCAGCCCCCTCAGTCACTCCTTATCACATGTGTGCTCCAGACCCTTTCCCAGCTTCATTGCCCTTTTCTGGACATACTCACCTCCTCAACGTCTTTCTTGTTGCAAAGGACCAAGAACCAGTTTCATGGTTCCTTAATAGTATGGGAATAGCAGAATGAGGGCAAGATCTGTAGCAACAAGAAAAATGATACCAGAAATATATGTACTGTATTAAAGACAAGAAATGAGCAAAGGGGTAGATTTGAGTTGGCTGTTCATCTCCATTTCAGCTATAATAAAAAACACATGGTTTTTATGTACAAAGTACAAAATATCAACTATTGCTTGATGTAGCACCCACTTACAAGCCTTTTGTGCCTTGTGCACAAGTTACCTTTTATGGATGCTAACTATGAGCAAAGGCAGGGAGCACAGTGCTTGTGGAGTAGCAGGCTGCATAACACTTGAGAAAGTGGCTTGGGAAATCATAAGGAGGAATTAAAACAATCCTCAGAGATAGAAGACAGCCTTGCAGGTGCTGTTTGTCAGTTTCTTGTTTTCTTGCTGGAGAAGGTCGAGGGGTGGTGTACCCCACTGACCAATAATGGTGATGTGTTAGTTTACTGACCAATAAGAGTTTTACTTTCCTGTACTTTCACATATTGGTCTATAAAAGAATATCTGAGGTAATAAACCTTGAAAGAACTCTCCTGTTCAACTCACAAGAGAGTCTGTGTCGTTCTTCTCACTGTTCCTAATAAAGCAACAACCTTTGTGTGCTGCCATGCAAAAGGTCTATTCACAGAATCAATTTGCTGTAGTACAGCAAATGCAATGTTGAGTGCAAGCACCCAGCACATTGTGAGAGAGTCATCCTCAGAGCAGCTTATGGGGCCATGCCGAGCAACTGTGATTCCAAACGACCAAAAGTCATGGAAAGACATTGGATAGATGATACAGAAACCTTTATGATAAGATCTGACGGGGACATCTGACTTCTGCTTTATAATTTCACAATGCTTGGGCCTAATTTGCTCCACACAGTGCTTGAGAAAGCAGACCTGTCACTTTCCTGATCACAAAATACTGTTCTGAAATGACAGGACTCATTTCACTTTTTCATAACCTTCAGGAATATAACATATTTCACATGCAAATCATAGTATTCAATATGAAAATTAAATTTGGAGACAGTAATCCAAGGAAAAAATTTTCTGAAATCAGCATGGTACTACCAACCTCACAACTTAAAAACTTAGCAAACCCAAAATTTCAAGCTACGTAGAAGAGTTCTTTGCAGTAGAGAATTTAGGCCACTAAACTGTTATTTTTCAGCCAGATCTGATATGCTCACTTTCAGTATCTGATGTCTCCAGAGAACTCTCCAAGACTCTCTTGACCACTCTTGCTGTATATAAATTTGAGATGCTTCAGGGTCTTGATAAATTGTTTCCTTATTAAAAGGAAAGACCTACATTGACAGGACTTGGTTTTGAGGAAGTAACAGGAAAAGAGGAGCTATCAAGCAAAGGGCTTACAAGGGAAATTCTGCCACCAACTTCCCAGTAGCAGTCTCTCTCTTGTCCAGAGAAACGACCTAAACTTTCAAAAAGTTTCTATTCCTTCTAGCATACCAGATCCCTCAACACTTAGAGACCCAAAAGTAAAGAACCGTCTAAAGCAGAGCTACTGTATGGACAAGGAGGAGACAAAACGTCATCCTTTGGGCGTTACTGTCCTGGTCTTTCTCCAGCTGAAAAGATTATGTAGGTCGCATCCAGGTGAGGAGAGTCGCCAGCCGGAAAGGGCGGGCGTTGCTGCGGAGAAGGCACGGCCGCTGGGCTGCCGGGACCGGGCAGGGGCTGGTGCCGGGACCGGGCAGGGGCTGCTGCCGGCTCCCCCGGCCGCGGGCGGGCCCCGCTGCCGCACGCAGCCCCGGCCGCGGGGCCGAGAGAGGGCGCTGGAGCCCCAGGCAGAGGCGGGGCCGGCGCTCCACAGTAAGATGCCAGGGGCCAGGCAGGTGCACTCACAGTTCCGAGTGATGCCTCTCTGGAAATCCTAGTCATGGCAAAGGGGAAGTCGGAGAAGCGCCTTAACATTTATTTTTTTTTAAAAACAGAAGTATATACAAGAGTATCTTTCAGGGCTTTGAATGGCTGAATTCTCATAGGAAATTACATAGGATATAGTAAGAGGAAAAAACCCCAAGACATTGAAGATGTTATGACAAGAAAACAAAAAAGCCATTTTCAACGCACAGTCATTCACCATGACTATGTTTCCTTATCCATGACACCATCATATCTAGTCTAGAGACACTGAAAGCTTCAAATAATTCTTTTGCCTAACATATTCTCCCTCTAGAGGAGAGCTGCTGGCCAGCTCTGCCTGCCCACAGCCTCTCCCTTCAGCAACGAGGAATCAGAGAAGGCAGAGCCAACAGCCACCACATCTCAGGGACATCACATCCCAAACAGCAATGTGAACATCCATATGGAGACAAGGAAGACTCCACAAAAGTAGAGATGTCCAAGCCCCATTGCAGATTTTATTAAAGATTCACCATTTCTGTTGGGTTGGCCTCTTCAGTTTCAAATAAAGCAAATTCAACTAGTTTATGCTTCATAGCACTGAAAAGCATTCCTCATTCCTCATCCAAGTAACTACTCTAGACTTCCCTTGAGCACAGCTAAAAAACAATTGAATGGAGTCCTGAAAGCTAAAGAGAAGTCTGGTCCCTGTGCACAGATATCTCTTGTTAATAGTATTTCAGCATGAAAAGTAGTTTATTCTACTCTGCTCTTTATTTTGCCTTTAGGTGTTCTCCTTAATGTAGGTCATAAAGGCACAAATACACCTCATATTTGCAAATACTGCACAGCTGATCTGAGGGCAAATTTCAGTACCCTGTAATAATTCTTTCTACATTTTTTTCCCCACAAACATCTTCAGATCACAGCCTAAACAAAATATTGTGATGACTTCCAAGTAATTTTGGCCTGAAATATATTGCTGATGTCCAGAGCTGGGCCAGTTTTACAATTCCATTTCAAAAAAATCAAGGTTAATTATAGCTTCCGTCCCCAAAGCAGAACATGTAGGACAAAAATTATGGACCGGAGTTGAATATTGCCAAGGTGAACCTCTGCACCTGCAGTCTCACTTATCTTCTGATTCTCCAGACAAAGACAAAAAAGACCTAGACTGATTCCAGATTAGGCATAGTGCGAGAGTTTTGTTTAGGAGAACCATGAACTTTACTAAATTTTATACGTCCCACTGGAAAAGTGGAAGACTGTGTCAGTGGATTGTCCCCTCCCATCTTTGATCTGACACACATTTCTAATTCATTTTCTACATGAGCATGAGGAATTTCAGAAAGAGGCTGCAAGAGTGTGGTCACCTTGACAGCTATCAGTTGACTCAAACACCCTGAGCTCCAGTTTGGCCTCAGCTGTACACCTCATCTATGAGGGTAGTATTCAGGATCTCTACAGCAAGTAACAGATAAGCTGCACATCTGAAATCATTCCTGAGCTTAATATGTCCTGAAGAGGTCCCCTCAGAGAAATAACAGCCTATTCCACATACCAGAAGCTTCTACTGAGCACCATAGAACTACTGTGTTTAGACAGAAATTGAAAGGATCATACAAAGCTGAAGGTAGCCTTGACTAGACTAAAATACTTTTAACTTATTTTTGGTCTCTGTCTGTTGTTAGTCTCCCAGATTCACAACTCCTGAATACATGCAGCAGAGACAAGATTATTAGTCCAAGGCTTCAGAAGCAAGCTAAATTTTCCAGTAAAGATGGGCTCCTAATTCATAACCTGCACAAGAGTTCAGCAGAAAAGAAACTACACAACTCAAACTACTACATAATTTTGCCAATGTAGGTTGGCTCAGGACCATCACTTGTAAATTTGAAGGACTTGTAAATGTGGAATTTCCCAGGGTGCTGTTCAGAGGTGTAGGATTACACTCTAGCTTTCCAGAAGAGAAGATAGTGAAGACAGGAGAGTCAGTAGTACACAGTACTGGAAAATCTGGGAATTACATAGATGTTAGTACACGAGGACTCTTGAACCTTTTTCTTAATTTTGACAAGTAGGTCATTTTGCTCTGTTGTCCAGACCAAAAGGCTATATAGGGTCAGAAGGCACAGTCAGGACTACATATAGGTTTTACTCCTTCAGTATGGGGTGTCAAGGGCCGTCCCTTTGGTGTGATGAAACATTCTCTCTGTTCCTAGCTGCCCCAACCCTGAGCCAGTTCTTCCTGCTGGGCCAGCCTCTAGACTGGAGGTTGCAGCAGCAGGAGCATATCACTCTAAGCTCCAGGGAAGATCTCAGGTCATGCTGACAATTGTCAGGAATAAACATCAACTACTGCTTCTTAGGCTTTGAGGCAGGAGAAACTTGTGAGAGCAAGGCCAGTGGGCAGAATTCAGACCATTTCCACCGAAGTGGGGCTTGTCATTATCTTACTCCATTATCATTCATTATCCCAGCTATGGAGGACCCAAAGACAAAGGCCAGGTTGTTCCCAATCTCCCAGCCAACTTGTATTCCAGCCTTAATCATAGACCATATACAGCCCAGACTATACAAAACTCAATCATCTCTGCTGGTAGCAGAGTTTCTTATAGCAGTGCAGGCTCAGCAAGAAAACTGCAGAGGAAGGGAGGATGTTAAGAGGTTTGATTTGGAGTAGAAAAATACCACTGAGGGGAAAAAATGCGCAGGGGAATGATCTCAGTATTTCCCAGGCATTATCAGCAGGCATAGATGCTACCACTAGGAATGAAAAGGAAAGTAAGATTTGGTCCAGAACATGTATGAAAGGGAAACCTGATAGATAAGAGGACTGAAAGGAACAGCAGATGGTAGGGGAGAAGGGGAGAAAGAGAGAAGGGGAGAAGGGGAAGAAGGAGAGAAAAAAGGGTGGGGGTACAAGAGGAAGGGCAAAAACTAGGACTATATCTGTCACCCGTCTTTCCCCACCCACTCTAAGAAGCTTCAAAAGAGATCTGGAAATAGAGAGGAAAAAAAATGACAGCCAGAAATTACTGTTCCAGCCACTGAGTCATGACAGGAAACTCCTGGTACTGTAAACTAAGTTCTGTAAGATCAGAGACAATATGAGTTTTGTCAAGGTACACTGTAAAAGGAACAAATATTTAGTGGTGAAGATTTGCCCCTTTCATAACTCTTGGTGTTACCATAGAACCATTTCACAAAGCATGATTGAAAAAAGCTGCCTTTATTTTACCATTTCACACAAATGCAGACATTTCTTCTCTTTCTCTCTTCCTGCATCTTTGATTTCATTGCAACAGATGCATGTTAAGAAAAGGATGTGGAGAAAGTAGGAAATGCCACCAGTCTTCAGCATGCTACTGGATCCTTTGTCTACTCCAAATCTCATAATTGCTATGCCACAGAGAAATTATTTTACTATGATCTTCTTTTCTTCAAGTAAGTCACTGACAGTTGTCAACATTTATATGGCATTTTTAGACATGGTCTACATCAGCACAGTACATCTCCTGTGTGGAATTGCTTCTACCAGAATGGCACAGTCGTCCTAATTCCCACAGAAATACAACAAAGAAAAAAAAGCTGGAACTTGCTGTTGTGCAGAGGGCTCAGCAGACTCCTCCCAGCCCTCTAGGAAAGCACCCTTACACTCCTTGCACTGCCCAGACATGTTTAGGTGTTTTTGATTCCCACTAAGAGTTCAACATCATGGGATTCCCAGCTGCAAAAACAAAGGCATATGCATGCCATCCAGGCAAATTACATTTTTCAATTGACAAGCCCATTTGGAAAGGTAAGATGCTACCTAGCCCTGAAGCACTGAAGAAAGAATAACAGCAGACACTGGATTCAGAGATAATTGGGGAAGGAGAAATACAATACGGGACATGGATTCTTGGGAAACTTATCTGTGTTACTTGTTAACTGAAATTTTTGATGACCAAGTTTTGCTCTGTTGCCTAGGCATATCCACCATGGCTTTGCAGGCACCCATCACAGCGAACACAGGCAGGAGCTCTTGTCCCATTTCAGAGGTTAAGGCATTATAGGATACTTGTGCATCTGCTACAGAAACCTACCTTGAAATCTACTGAGCAAGTTTCCAACTCAGTCATCTAAAGATAATTGCTTCCATAAGTCCTGAAAGTGTCTCTCCAGTCCATTTGAGTCACTGTACCAAGCCTGAATCAGATCCAGTTAAGAACAGCTCAGCAGAAAGAAAGACATGTTGTCAAGAATAGACCTGTGGTAGCAATGCCTACCAAATCAAGGAAGTCAGTCATATCAGGGAAAGATACTGATGACCCTGGAAACTTGTCCCATTCTTCTTCCACCGAGAAAACAGACCAAAACAGAACTTTACCTTATGAAGATGGAGGCATTCAGTCCAGTGATACATGGAACAAGAGGATGCATGAAAGTTGCAGAGCAACGTCCTGCACAATCTTCTTATGAACTAAGAAGTCATGGCTGGAGGCAATACACTTTATGGTAGGCTACAGGAAAGCACAAACACAGACACCTGCTGCTGAGAGAAGGGCCTTGAGTGTGGAATCCCTCCACCTTTTCCTGAGAGTAGCTTTAAAGACTGATTAATAGCTTTGATGTTTTAACAAATAAAAGAATTTGTGACATTACAGAAACTAGACAGATTCTATCTATAGTGCATCACCACATGTCTGAACTTCAAAACATTCCTGTCAGAGATCACTGGCTAAAAAGAAAATATATTCCATTTTTGTTTAGGCTTACAGGTACTGATAAACTTGATAATATGATAATGATTTTCAGCAGGGGAATAATTGTCTCAGTTTCCACACCAAAAGCAGACATGGAAAAGGGCAAAGAATATAATGACTCAGCACCACAGGGTGGAGACTAATTAGCAGCAGATCAGGAGCTGGCAGTGGTCTCTGGAGAAAGGTGCTTTCATGAACAGAGCACAATTTTACTCACCCCTTATCTTGATCAACTGCAAAGGTTTCCATGAAACAAATGCTACAGCTGCCTCAAACTGACCAAAAAACTTTGGTGCTATTACTACATGTTCCCCAGCCTCCCTGTGACTGCAGTCCACCCAGCCACTGCCCAGAGAGAGAGGAGGAAGATACTAATAGCGAGAACTAGACGAATAAAAACGAGGCCCTCTTCTTCCTGGGATGGTGTCCCAGCTTTATTCTGGGAAATCCAGTGCAGAAAAGAGGAAGAGTCTGATCCCGCGCTGCCTTTTGAAGTGAGGGAGAGGGGAAGAGTTCTATGTTACAACCAACAGGGAAAAACTAGGAAGGAGGAGTCAGGGGAAGGAACTAGCACTCTGCAGCTCAGAGGGTATATCTCAGGATTATACCATATTTCTTAATGCACTACAACACCTCATCCTTTTTTATTATATAAAATTAAAAGCAGGGCTTTGGCCTTATTTTTACGCAGAACACGAGTTTGTCCACCACTTGTGACTGGCAGACCGGTTAGGCTGCTTTTGGTTTGCTAGTTCTATGTGGTTGACTTCTGAGGTAGAGGAGATTAAAATGCCAAGGACTTTTAAAATCATGCAATGAATAATCCCGAATGCTAGAAAGATCAGGCACAAAACAACAAAAAACAACAAGATTGTTTTAACTATGGAAATCCACCACCCTGTGAGTCCCTAGCCTTTAACAGTTCACTAAACCAGTCTTCTGATTCTTGTTTCACTTGTCCAATCAAGTTTTTCAGATCTCAGAGGGCTACGTGGATGTTGGGAGCTTTCGAGGTCAGCTTTAGGCAGCAAAGTCCTTCAAATTCCTGGCATTTGTGTCCATGCAGCAGCAGAAGGAAATCTATGGTTGCTTGGTTCTAGAGCGTGGCCTGCCTGGTGATCTTCTCATCTTCTAGGAGGGAGCTGAGGGTGGTGGATGTTAAATTTGCCTGTTTGACTACCCAGCACTCCAAATGTCCTAATTCACCTAGTACTTTGGCAGCTACAACCCATGGAAGAAATATGGATGCAGGAATTCTTTCTGACTTTGCCCAATGGAAAATTTCAGAATCACAATTTGGGTCAAAAATATCAGTGCTTCTTTTGTGGACTTTGTGGGTCGAATTGTCTTTCCAAATCCATTTAGTGATTTGGGTTTGGTTGGGTGCTAACAGGGACAGCGGTCTGAAAGTACATGGCCCTCCTTGATGGGAGCCCTGCTCATGCTCTATCCCCACAAATGAGAAATAAACCTTTAGGGAGTTTTTTTTGGATGTGAGCCGAGAGGATTGTCTGCCTTGACATGACTTAGCATACTACACCATTTTTTAGCTTTGAATTCTTCTCAATACTGGATTATGGGGTTGATGTAGTTTAGTATCAGAGAGCGAGTTGTAAGTGAAGTGGACACAATAGGGTGCAGAGGGGAAGAACACAATAGCTCTAATTCTTGGGGTTCCTTATCTGTCTTGGGCAGTTTTGGTAGCCACACATCCACAGGGTTCTGTACTACAGCCCACCACCAATGGCTTTCACGTGGCGGGGGGCTGTGTGTTTTGGGAACTGTGTTAGACCTGGGAGTGTCCAAGCTGGCTGGAAAGTCTCCAGCCTGTAGTGGGATTCCTACCAGACAGGTGGACATAGGGTCTTTTGCTGCTGCAGTGGACAAGCAGATATTCTCTTGCTGGAGGGTCTGTGCCAGGGTCACCCAGATGTTCTGTCGTGGCTAAGGGAAGATCCAGGCAGCTGCCAAACTGCCCAGCATGAGCAGGATGACAGCTGGGGTAGGGTTTATCATGGGTTTGAGTGGGAGGTAGGTTATCTCTAAAAGAAAGGAAACAAACATTTTTAAAGCATGTTCACAGCCAGGGTGTTCAGGTCAGAGGCTAGAAAGGTTTCCTCTTGCTCTTTCCAGTGGCATCTTCTTTTGGAAGCAACTGCCACTTGTTTCCCATCTCTTTCTGCTGGGGCTGGGTTTTTGGAAACAAAAAGCTTTACCCACTTCTGAGGAATCCATCAGGGGCCTGTATGGGTGGACACACCTGTGTAGCCACACCCCCAGGTAACAAGTTCATAGGGGCCCTTGGTCTGCCAGGTTTCTGGGTCCCTGATTAAGATCAGCAGATGCTGACAACTTAAATTGATCACTACTCTTAAAACGCCAAGCCACCAGGGGACTCATGTTTTCAAATGAACAATTCAGAAAATTGATAGTAAACATGGCTTTGCAGAGCATTTGTTGTGGTGACATCCACATTGTTGTACTGCTCTGCCTGGCTAAGACTTGTTTGAGTGTCTGGTGTGTACGCTCAATCACAGCTTGACCTGTGGGGGAGTGGGGGATGCCGGTTTTGTGTCCCACCCCCCACTGCTGGACAAATTCTAGGAACTCTTTGGATTTATACACTGGGCAATTATCAGTTTTAATTTCCCTAGGGATCCACAGCACTGAAAAGGCCTGTACCAAGTGTTGTTTGGTATGTATAGCTTTTTCTCCTGCATGAGCAGAGGCATACACTGCTCCTGAGTATGTGTCAATGCTTACATGTACATACTTAAGGCGACCAAAACTGGGAATGTGTGTGATGTCTGTCTGCCACACTTCGCAGCCCCCAAGGCCTTGGGGGTTATCCCCAATATCCAGAAATGGCTCAGCCTGGAGCTGGCGACTGGGACAGGTGGCCACAATGGCCTTAGCCTGACCCCGTGTCAGCTGGAACTGACAGATCAGTCCTGGCACATTTTGATGGTATTGCTGGTGGCTCAGTTTGGCCTGCTGGAATACATCTGGAAGACGTACCTTTTCAACTGAAGCAGCAAGGGAATCAGCTTTGCAGTTCCCTTCTGTGATTTTGCCTGGCAAATCAGTATGTGACCTCACATGCATCACATAGAAAGGATGCTCTCGAGTTGAAACTAAATAAATTAGTTTTGAGTGTAACCTAAAGAGATGCTTGTTCTTAATGTCCTTGAGAACTGTCTGCTTCACTCTGGACACCACCCCTGCTATGTAGGCCGAGTCAGTAACCAAACTGATTGGCTCCAAAAACTTCTCAAAGGCTCCCACGGCCACAGCCAGTTCAGCTACCTGGGGTGACTCCTCCACAAACTCAACATCACCTTCCCAATGCTGAGTCTGGGGATCTCTCCAAGTCATCACCAACTTGTGGGACGCCCCAGATGCATCAGTGAACACTGTAAGAGCTTTGAGTGGCCTACAGCTGCTTTTCTCATGAGGAATGAGGTGTAATTCCTCATGAAACAATTTGTGTGATGGCCCATGGACTGATATTTGCCCATTGTAGCTGTTCAGAGCTAACTGGAGGTAAGCATTTCTCTGCATCAGGTACTCAAACATCTCCTTGGTCAGTTTCTCAGGAGCGAGCTTTCCCTTCTCAGAAAGTCTGACTGGGAGGTGAATACACACAAAGTCACAACCAGCCAGATCCCGCAGCCTCACCCTGGCCTTTTGGATCAGCTGAGCTGCTTACAAGATCAGCTCTTGTAGCTTAGTGATGGTTTTGGATCATTGGTGGGAGAGGAAGACCCACTCTATGATTAAGAGTGAGTCTCTCTGCCCTTTAGCCCATTGGAATATCAACCCATGTAAGTGTGGTAGTTTCCCCAGGAAAATGAATTTGAAAGGCAGCTCAGGCTTGAAGTGATGTGCCTGTCTTTCTTTTAAGGCCTTTTGTGCATTTTCAATAGCAGTTTTTGCTTCTGGAGTCAGTTCCCTGGGAGAGAGCAGCTCTATCTCCCCCTTCAATAAGTTGAGCAGGGGACTTAGGTCTTCATTAGTGAGACCTAGCTAAGGTCTGACCCAGTTCAAGGACCTGCGCATGGAAAGATCTCCTAGGGTTTTGGGATCACTAACGATTTCCAATTTCTGCAGAACCACAGTCCGCGCGGTGGTCTCCAGGACCAGGTATTTCCAAGGTGGAATCCTTTGAACTTTGTCTTCTTGCAGTTGGAATCCAACAGAGGTTAGAACTTTAACCACTAGATCAAGTATGTTTTGGGGTATAGTGTCATTGGGGCAGCACACAAGCACATCATCCATGTAGTGTAAGATGATAGCTTCTCCTTTTTCAGTGTGAACAGGGGATAATAATGACACTACATACCACTGGCAGTTAAAGGGACTAGTCTTCATCCCCTGAGGTAATACTCTCCAGTGGTATTGTTTCATTGGGGCCTCCTGGTTAACTGTGGGGACTGAGAAGGCAAACTGTGGTGCATCTGCTGGGTGTAGGGGAATTTGGAAGAAACAGTCTTTGATGTCTAGGATAGCCAATTGCCAATTTTGTGGGAGCATTGTTGGAGAGGGCATCCCAGCTCCATGGGGTTGGAGTGACCCCATGTCCTCAATTTTCTTGTTTATCTCCCTCAAATCCTGAAGGAGGCGCCATTTATCCTTCCCTGGCTTCTTTATTACAAAGACTGGGGAATTCGAAGGGCTGATATTTCTTCTATGTGGCCTTTGGCTAATTGTTCCTCCACAAGTTCTTTGAGCGCCCTGAGCTTTTCCTTACTGAGTTGTGGGCAGCTAGGGTCCAGCAGTTGGAAGATATTGTGATGTACGGGAAGATAGAGTCACGCCCCTCCTCAATAGTTTATGGTAATTACCCCCATAATTAGCCAATAGCACCTAGCTGTGATGAAAGCAGATGTTAGTGACACTGTGAACCCAGGTTATGAAGTGTCAAACTCTTCACCAATAAACGCCATTTTGCCGTCTACCACATTGGTGTTGCGTGCAGATGGACCGAGTGACCTGGGATTGGTCACTGTGCCATTCCTGAAACAGGCCATCTGCCTCACAGAAGGCAGTAACTGCTGCCGAAACCCAGGAACCAAATCCGGAAAGTGGAGATCGCCTGGACAGGGGAACGGCAGGCGGGGCGGCACTGGACCAGCCCAGCGGGGAGGACGCTCCCGGACCCACAAGGAGATGGAAGCTCTTGTGAAGGTCGTATCACAATTACATAAGCAGTGGGGTATCAATTGTAAACCTAAGGATTTTACACTTGCTGTTGCAAGGCTTTTGCATATTGGGGTCAAAGACCAGCCAGTAGATATTCTCACGCTGAGGTGTGGGACAGATGTACTAAGGCCCTTGCTGAGGAAACCTTGGAGGGCGGCAAAAAATTGTTTGTTAGCCACCCCAAAATTGGGGGTCGGGGCTGCTACACAGATGTTTACAGGTCCCAGACGAGAGCACCTCTGCTGAGCTGAAGCGGCCACAAGAGGGCGATAGGTCCCCTCAATTCCCAAATCCTGTTTTGCTCAGAGGGAAACAACAAAAAGCAGAAACTTTCTGAAGGGAGTTAACAGAAGAAGCCAGGGATGCCGCAGGGAAAGCCCAGGAGGGACCACCGCCCTATGTGCCCCAATATGGCACCAAGCAAAAAGACAAAGAGAGAAGTGAAAATGTCCTTGGTAGGAGCAGGGAACAAACGCTGCCATTGACAAGCGTACATGGTTGGGAAAAGAATGAGGACAAGAAAGATAAAGGACGAGAGAAAGAAAGAGAAGGTGGAGCAAAGGAGGTAAGATGCAGGGGTGGTGCACAACAAGGACGGGAGAGGAATGTGAAAGAGAAGAGAAAGAGAAGGGTCAGAGGGGAGCCAAGAGGGGGAAAGGAGCAAAAGGCGGAGCAGAGGGCAGAACAGTGGGCGGAGTGGAGGGCGGGGCAAACCAGGATGGCGGGAACGGCCCACCCACAAGGGACATACGCGGGGTCGGAGCCCAACAAAAAGGCACGAGAACCTGGAAGTGGTCAGCCAGTCGAGTTCCGACTCCAACTGAGACACTAGGGGGGATGAGTGGTCCGAGACCGATTCCTTAAAGGAGGAAACAACAAAGATAAACAAAAATATCCCCCTCCACATTAAAAAAGAACTGAGAGGAGATACTCCTCTCACGGACTGGGGAGAAATAAAAGCTGCATGTGCCAGCTGGGTCTCTTCAGCTGTGCTAGCGTTCCTGGTCTGGGTGACAGATGGGGGACAGAGGATCCATTCACCAATAAATCCTAAATCGCAAGGCTCCAGCCTGCAGTGGCTGATAGGCACAGACCCGACAATGATTACCCCATGCCTATCTGTTTGTGACTTCAGTGTTTCTAACAATTTTTGTGTGCAAGTTGGGATTGTTCCCACGGTCCTGTACCACTCAGATGAGAAGTTAAACCTGCCCTCGTGACCCAACAACAGGGACTGTCTCAGCTAAGAATGCACTTAGTCACCAGCTGCTCAGTGTGCCTTATGTTTGTTAATGAAAAACTGTGGTCTCTATTTTATGTTTTTAGCCTTTTTAGTTAAGTATAGTGCACCTTATATTTTTACTCACATCTATTATATCTACTTTTAAAACTTTTCATAGTATAGATAAGTTAGACAAAATGTTTAAAGACAGATAAAGATAAAATAATGTTAGAACTTTCAAGACTAATACACCTTATATTCTAGCAAATTTAGTTAAGCATAAGGGGGGGGGGGAAATGCGGGCAGCTAGGGTCCGGTGGTCAGAAGATATCGTGATGTACAAAAAGATAGAGTCACGCCCCTCCTCAGTAGTTTATGGTAATTACCCCCATAATTAGCCAATAGCACCTAGCTGTGATGAAAGCAGATGGGAGTGACACTGTGAACCCAGGTTATGAAGTGTCAAACTCTTCACCAATAAATGCCATTTTGCCGTCTACCACATTGGTGTTGCGTGCAGATGGACCGAGTGACCTGGGATTGGTCACTGTGCCATTCCTGAAACAGGCCATCTGCCTCACAGAAGGCAGCACTGAGTGGCCACTGATTTACCCAGACTGGATTATCATCCAGCCACTTTAACTTTTGGGTGGGGCACTCAACAGTGCACCCCCCTGAAAACCCTGGGGAGTCTCAGGAATTGTTAGTTTGACTCCCCACTGGGACATCATGTCTCTCCCCCACAGGGGACACTCATAGTCAGTGACAAATGGACGGACACCAGCCAGTCTTCTGTCCAGACCCTTGATCTGAACAACGTTCTTAGAGATTTTTTCCAGTTTTACCCCTCCAACACCTTGTAGTTTGCCCGCCAGGGGTTGCAAGTCCTAGTGTGAAGGCCACACCCTTTCGGGTACGATAGACAAATCTGTCCCCATGTCAGTCAACCCTTACACATGGAGATGATCTTATCCATTAAGATCAGGTTAGGTTGCATTCCATGATGGGTCTATCCTCGCCAACCACTTCTGCCCAGTAGACTCCTGCTGCTTTGTCATCTACTGGGACCTCTGCTGGAATAGGGATCACCTAGGCTATGATTTGGCCCTTGATCAAATAGCAAGGTGGCTGAGGGCAACGTGCCAAGAGAGTGAGGTATGTTAGGTCTCCCTTAATTGTCATGGGAGTCACCTCAATCTCCATGGGTGTGTGTTCTGTGTCCCCAACAACAAAATACCTACTATCCAGTCCTGCCATGTCTTGTGAATTGTCCTGCAGGTCCATTCCAATGACTGTCCAATGAGTAGACCTGAAAAGAAAAGCTTCAGCAGTTACAAGTCTGGATTGCTTTTGAGGCTTCCAGATCTTGTTAGGTATGCGTTCCCCACAATTATTTTTCTGCAGTCCCATGCTCTGCTTCCCTTTCTCTGCCTTTTCAATTAAAATAGAGGATTTTTTAATTTTTTTTTGGCACACTTCATTTGTGTCTTTGCACTGGAAGGGAAAGCGCTTCATTTCTGGTTTTTTTGTTTATTGGCTGCAGCTTCTTTTTGGTGTTCCTTTTGGTGCTGGCTTTGAGGGCAGCCTGGCAAAATGTCCCGGCCTCTTGTACTGGAAGATGATATGCTGGAGCTGTTCTCATGGCATCTGTGTCTTGTTCATTCCTGGTGCTGCTGCTGCCACAGTCCTTGGATTTGTCGGTCCTGGCTTCTTGTCGTGTGCACTGTACAGATCTGCTTTCTTGGCACATGCTCCTATCATCTCTGCTATAGTGGGTGGAGGATTAATGGGCAGTCCTAGGATCACCCTGCAGCAGGCCTCATTGACATTCCTCTGAGCCATCTCCTTAATTAGTTCCATCTGGGCCACTGGTCCTTCCACCTGCCTCTCTATTTGCACTTGAAGCTGGTCAACAAACTGCAAAAAACTCTCTGATGGAAGCTGTTTAATATTAACATAGCTGACTTGAGTTTCAACTGTTGGCAATTGGCTAAAAATCTTTTCTGCTACATCACAGATCTTATCTGCAATAGATTTTGTTAGTACCTGCACTTGGTCTTCAGGTTTATCCCACACTCCCTCCCTACATAGATGTTCTAAAGTGATTTCATTCTTCTCTGCATCTTGTGCATCCTGAGTGTTTTGCTTAAGCTCCCCTAGGCGGTTTTTTAAGGACTTTTTCCATAAGCTTTCCCAAAGATCAAACTTGAAGGGAGTTAAGAGACACCAGAATAGGTCTTTGAGATGAGCAGGAACTAAATCCTGAGATTTTAATGTAGCCCTTATCATCCCTTTCAGTACTTCACTATCTCTACCAAATTCTCTTTGTACCTTGCAAATCTTGTTTATATTTTGGTAAGAGAAGGGTTGGTAATGTACTTTAATTCTTCTTTTACCAGTGTATATTACAGGAGTAGCTGAAAGCATATCTTCATCTTCCCCAGGGCCCATATCTCCTGGGTTTCCCCACCCACCCCCACCCCTGCTGGGCCCAGGGGGCCCCGCCCCGCCACCGGGTCTGGGGAGGGACCCAGCCCCACCCCCACAGGAGCTGGGAGGGGACCCATCCCCCTGCCCGGGGGGCCAGGGCCGGGGGGACACCCCTCGCCCTGTCCACCAGAGCAGCAGGGGGCAGAGCCATCTCTCCCACCCCCACCCCCCTGCGGGGACAGGGGGAGGGGGCATGAGAACCAGGATTGCAATATCTGGAGGCAGGGTCGCAGGGTGACGTCACACAGGGTGGGAGCATGGTGGAGGGGGGAGGAATGTCCCAGGGAAGGAAGGGGTTGGGGGTGGGGACAGGTGGGCAGAAGGGGTTAGGGGAAGGGGAAGTACGACGGAGTTCCCCCCATGTGGCCTGCTGGCACGTGGCCAGCACCATCCAGCCAGGTGGGGATAGGGGGGTTCATTGCCTTTAACAGTAGGAATAGGAGGGTACAGGGAAAGACCCCTGATAGTCTGCACAGCACTATCAGGGATAGGGGGCTGAAGGAGACACATGGAACCAGGAATGGCATTGTCAAGGTGCATTTTCTTGGTCTGTTCCATGTGTCTTTTTCAGCTCAGGAGCGGAGAGTTTGGAAGAAGGGTTAGGGGAAACCAATAGAAACTGTGGCGGCTCTCTCTTCACTTCTCTTTCTCTGTTAACCCGTTCTTTCCAAATTAAAAGAAAAAATGGGAGATATTTTGAAGCAGATATGTTTCCCTCCTCTACTTTAAGGGTTAACAAGTTTCCAATCCTATCTCATTTACGAACAGAATCTACATCTAGCATGTGAAGCTGTGGGAAGTTATGAGACAGCCATGAGATAAAATGTTTCAACTTGTTTCTAGAAATCTTAACATCTGAGGTATTTAAGAAATCTTGTAATTTGGATTCAAAATTCTTTTGGGGTGCAGACAGCTGTGATCCCATTTTTGATGTTAAAAAGCTGTTAGCAAAACTCGTTTTTATCTTCTTTCACCGCAAAAGCAACAAAGCCAGCAGTGGCAGGCTTCGCTCAGTTAGGCTCCCACCCCACACACCGGAGTAAGACACAAACTGCTAAACCCAGCTGCAGCCGCTTCTGCTGAGCCGCTAAAAAACACATGGCCGAGGCCATGAGGGGGTGAAGCGCTGCCGCCCCTGCCCTGCGCCAAGCTGCCAGGTCACATGGCCCCCACGCAGCGCCCATGCGCCTCTGCCAAGCCGATGTCCCATGTGGCGCCCACATGCCGCGCCAGGAAACCTTGTGCCACAGCCACGCGTCTCCACGCCACCCGCTGCTTGTGCCACCAGGGCCCCCCCCGCCGCTGCGTGCACCACCTCCGTGGACCACGCTCGGAGCCTCTCCACCGCTGAGTGGGGGCCGCTGCACTGCACCACTTCTGGCTGTGTGCGTGCTCGCCCGCGGTGACACTCACTGGCAGCACGGTCGTTTGCCTGCTTGCATGCGACTGCTTACCATTCCTTGTGTCTCCTGGTGTTCCTGGCAATGCAAAGAAGGTCCCCTCCATTCTGGAGCTGACCCTCTGATGATTCAAAGGGCTATCGACTCCTCCCTTGTGGACTTAGAGCTGTATAGAAACAGCGTGTGTCTCGCAAAGTAATTGATTATCCTTGATAAGACTTACGAATCCTACTCGTGGATTTCCAGTCATTCGTAGGGAGCTCCAAAAGGACTCCTCACACCAGGGCACCAACTGCTATTATTATATGTTCCCCAGCCTCCCTGTGACTGCAGTCCACCCAGCCACTGCCCAGAGAGAGAGGAGGAAGATACTAATAGCGAGAACTAGACGAATAAAAACGAGGCCCTCTTCTTCCTGGGATGGTGTCCCAGCTTTATTCTGGGAAATCCAGTGCAGAAAAGAGGAAGAGTCTGATCCCGCGCTGCCTTTTGAAGTGAGGGAGAGGGGAAGATTTCTATGTTACAACCAACAGGGAAAAACTAGGAAGGAGGAGTCAGGGGAAGGAACTAGCACTCTGCAGCTCAGGGGGTATATCTCAGGATTATACCATATTTCTTAATGCACTACAACACTTGGGTGTTTTGTTTGATTATTTGAAAAGTAGTGCCTCTGGTTGGGACCTTCCCTATTCTTTTCTTCCAGTATCCATTTAAATCTCGTAGAGTGGGACTCCACCTCCAGCAACCAAAATCTCACTGTACAGCAGGAGTGCTTATCAGGCAGTGCCTCTCCATCAGCCCTCTCATTTCACTGCAGACAGATAAAAAAATATGAGGATAGTATCATCCTTTCACTCAATCAATGTAGGTGCACTACAGGGTTATTTCAGCAACTGATTTTTTCAAGACATACTATTCTCCTCTGTGATTTCAGAGAACCAGTGAACTAGCAGCACATGCCTTTCCACTGGTGCAAAACCATTACAAAAGCATTTTGTCTAGTTAGTTATCACATTACCCCATCAGCAAGGTGAATTTTATTCCTGCTTTAACAAACCTGTCATAATTTTCAGTTTATTGGAAAGGTATACTGTGAATACACTGAAAGATAATTCTGGTCTAACAAATTATTTAGTTGGTTTTATTTAGGAATATATTGGGAAATTATGGCAACACTAAGATTTGAGTCTGGGTCTCCTAGTGCTTCTACTATTCCTAATAGGACTCACTGGATTGCCTCCTAATAAGTTTTTCCTTCTAAAAAATCTATTGCTTACTTGAGGAATCTTAAATGCTCAAAAGCCCAAGAATTGATTTGTTTATTTTTTAACTAAATCAGCAAGTGCATTTTTCAGGAGTTGATGTATGCCCATTCATACTGAGAAAGGCCTTGACAATTAGCATTTATCTTTAGCTACGCAGAGCTGAATGATGGCACTGACATGAATTTTAAAGTCTCCATTTCTCAGAGAATAGAGTGTGGCTCTTCCTACCATTCTCAGCTTGGCTGGAACTGCAGGAGGGCCAGTCAGGATGCCCTATAAACCAAGAGAATTTGGGCTGTGTGCCAAGCACACATCTCCCTGCTGGCACAGCTGCCTCCAAGCAGTTCCCCGATCTCATACAGGCTGGAACACTGGAGGAATTCCTTCCTGAAATAAGAGACTACCTAAGCACTTCTGTTTACAAAAATTACATTAAACATGGGCAAATGCATGCAATGTAAAATAATTCTGAAGGGTTTTAATTATCACATTCTTGTTTGGTGACCAGGAGTCTGTCAAGCAAAGGTGACAGATACCATCCACTCACCCCAGCTGAGGTAAGAAACAAGTCATCAATATGACACAGTGACAAGGCCCTCTGTCTCTCTCTTGCCTTGCTGGTCTGCCATTGCATATCTTTAATGCAACAGGAACTCTGGAATCCCAAAAATCCTCCTCTCCCAGGCAACAAACTGTCTCAATCATTGACATTTTTTGGGGTTTTTTCATTCATTCTCCATAACTGGCAGTTGCATCTACTAAGTTCTCTATTTCTGCAGCTTATGATTTTTTTAAGCAGACAAAGGGATTTAGGAACTTAAACCTTCCAGCAACAGCATATGGGCAGATTTTTACCAAAATCTGCCAGGCTAGAAAGGCACATTAAGCACTCGCTCTGATACAGCACAGTCTGGATGACACATCTGGGTGCTCACAAGAGCTGAGAAGGTGTGTGGCAATCTGTGGCAGGATGAAAATAGAGATGAGTGAGGACAGATCCCTTGATTTATTTTGGAAACACCACCAAATTAAATTTGTTAGTCAGTTAAATTTGTTTCCTGGGAAGCCTGGCCATACATGGAACAGCCCACTGTTTTGCACCACTCTGCAGCCTGAAAGGATGTGCCAGGAATAGCACCTGTGAGCAGTGGTGTGGAGGACAGTGAGCCAGCCCACGGTAGACCCATCCCTCTGTGGAGGGAAGAGAGCTTTTAGGAGCCACCTGTCCCCAGAAGGTTTCTCGTTTCATGCTAAGTTTATGTTTCTCATTGGTAATCTCCTTGGAACCACCCTGATCTAAAAGGGCGTAAAAGGTCAGCTTTTCTGTAAACCCCCTGGCATTTGATTGCAGATTTCTTGGGGCAAAGAGCTGGATTGAAAGCCTCCAAGAGATCAGATACGAAGCCCCATCTTTTTCCCCTGCATTGCTCCAAAGAGCTGATTTTCACTCACAACAGCCTTGCTAAAGGCTCAGAGCAGAAATCAGAATTGCAGCTAGGAAGAGGTGCAGGATCTCTGCATCCCACCAACCCCCCAGCTGTGATACAGTGGCACAAGCAGAAGGCAGCAGTCCCATACCTAGGACATGTACTACCAAGGCAGCTCTTGTCTCTCTCCTGGGCACAACTGGTGAGAAGTACCTAAATGAGATGTCCATGCTGCATTGCCAGACCTGTGTCCTTCAGAGAGGCCTGACAGAATTTCACACTATGTCCAGTGCTGTGTGATGACTGCACAAATGTCCCCACTGGTGGCCTCAGCCACTTGTTTGGTGTATTAAATTCCAGCCTAACTCCTGAACATCACCTCAGAGAACATATCCCCCAGACTCAAAACTCATTCCACTCCTGTGACAGCTGCAAAAGTTACTATGGAGAAAAACAGTTCAGTATGAGAAAGTACTGCAGTAAATCTCTCTCTACAGTTTATCATTAGAAACAAGGAGGAATGCAAGAGGCCAAACTGCTTTCTTGGGTGTCACAATGGCCTCCCACAGCCCACCGTCACTGCAGCTCCTGTGCCTCCAAACTGCTCACTGGTCTTCTGCTGGACAGCTCTAGGAGCCTCCAACCAATGGGTACATCTGACTTACATAGATATATTTCAGTTATGTATAAAAAGCCAAATTCATTACACATCAAAGCATGGCAGTTTTAACCTAACACTTCTAGTCTCTTCCCTACTTCTGCTGGCAAGACCACTGTATTTTCTCATACATGTGAGGAAGCTTTCCTGAATAGTATCAGAGAGAATGAAATCCCTTTGTACATCATTCTCTGTAGGATGCCCAAATCACCAAGCTTGCAGTGAGTGATCCAGTAGCTGGGGAGTAGCTGAGAGGATTGAGCCTGTGCCTGCTCAGTGGGAGGCATGAGGATCTCCTCACAAGGCATCAGCAGATGGCTGGGTGCTGAAGGTATCTCCCTGGTGACACCCACAGGAAACAGCTGGCAGAAACCTAGGGTGAGGGACATTGCCTTACAAGACGTCCAACACAATTTAGCGACTTCTGGGCATCTAACAGGTCTTCACTGGGCTGAGATAATGGCACAGGGCACTTGGAAGGCCACTGCTCCTCTACAGCAATAACTGAAGTTCAGGCACCTCAAATAGCACTAGTCCTCTTCATTTACACACTTGAGTCATTCCTCTGCAAAACAAACTAAAAACAACTGAAAGAGCAGATAACCACAAGAACTCAAGTTACAGCTCTCCTGTCTGCATTATTAAAATTAGATTTAAGGGTTCAATAAGTGAATATCATGATCTGATAACAATTAACAGAAAAATACCAACCTAAAGAGCAGTGACACACCCTCCTTGCTCTGTTTACAAATGTCACAATCATATGAGATAGCAGTCAAACATATCAGCAGACTAAAAATAAACCACATAAGATATGTTGATAAATATTTATTTCAAAACAATATAGCTTTTTACATTACTAATACAATTTAATATGATTTCAGACTAAGAAGAAAACAAGTAATGTTGATTGTTTGCTAATTGTCTTTGGAGGAGTGACAGGTAACAAACTACCATTAGCTCTGGCGTTATATTCTCCTGGTAGAAAATTTGAGTAAGTAGATCAGTCAACACCATCATTGCTTTTAATACACCAGTGAGGACTAATGCAGGATGCAACTAGAAGGACATAGGTATCATCTTGGAAGAGGAGCAGCCATTTACATGCAAAGGGGTTCACCCTTCCTGACTGTGTGGGCTGTTTTCATGCACCAGCCAACACAGCCTGAAAATGTCTGCCTGGACCTTTAAGACAATTTTATTCCCAGTTAAATCACCATCCAACCCTTTTCACAATAGCATCTGCTGCTGAACCACTGCTAATTAGTCAGTCCCTGTTCAGCGAAGGAGGAAGACATGACAGCAAAGATGACATTTTTTTTAAAAACAGCCCAAAAACCCCTGGGAAAGATTGCAGCACTTTGTGACCTACACCATGCTTGTCACAGGGCAGGGAGAGGGAATTTGCCTATCACTACATGTTGCAATCGCTATCGAAATGTCTCTTTCTTCCTGCTTCCTCTCCACCCTTGTTCAGGAAGTTAAGATGGAATAGCAGCTGCAGCTTCCCATAGGTAGCACATCCTACATGGGGAGCCAGGACAGCACTGGCAATGTTCCCTCACTGTGCCTCAGTTGTTTTAATGTTTTCTCAGTATAAATTTTCTAAGTATCAATTTTCTCTAACTGTTGTGAGCAGCACAAAGAAAATTCACGGAAGATCATGAACAGTTCAGGTATGGTACATAGGGGCCACAGAACAGGACAATGCAGTCAAGGGATTTACTGAAGCAAATAGTTCTGTTGTGCTGGGGGAGAGAGAATTGGGAGAAGCATCTTGACTTAGGGAGAGGGATTCATAACTCAGTGAAAGTCTGTGGATTGACTATTCTAACACTTAGAAGTTTTCATTCTGCACACCACAATCACCAAGTGAAAAAGCAGGTCTCTTCCAGGGATAAGTTTATGAGGCTAAAAGGTAAATTCCTGAGTCCCAGGAGCATGAGCCTTCATTTGGCTCTTCGGTCTCACAAATATGCCTGGACATATAAAGCCTGATTACCTAAGCACAAGAGCAGCTTTATTGGAATTCCTTGCCCATCATTCTCCCAGGAAGATGGAGAGGGAGAGAAGATTTCACAGTTGGATATTTCTGCAGCTCCTTGGTGAGAGCAGAAGCATACAGTCCACAAGGCTTTGAGAAAGATCTATGAAAAGAGAAAGTGGTGTGTTTCAAATGAGACACCCACCTTCTCTAGGGTGATGTACCGTGGAGGAGGCCCAGTCCTCTGAAAAGCATCCTCCCTGGAGATCAATCCCCTAAGATAAGATAAAACTGCCTAGTCACTGTGACTAAGCTGTGGACCCCTTCCTGCTTCAGGAACCCATGTTATCTCCCTGTTAACTATTGGTCAACTTATCCCCTCTCAGACCATTGGTCCCCTTCCCAATCCTCCCCTTCCCTATAAAAATCCAGCTTTTGCCCAGATTAGTGGTTAGATCATCACTGGCCCCCTTCGCTGAAGCCTGCATTAAAGACTCTGCAGAATGTTATATGGTCTTTCCGTCTCTTGTCTGCGTCGGCAGGGGGACCACAAAAGGAGCTGGCTAGGCTGAACAGAGCTGAAAATGCTGCTGAAAGAGCTGGTCACCTAAAACCATGCCCCTAAGGGTTACCCCTGGCTGGAGACTGCCAGAAACCCCGGATGGCGGCTCTCCCCCGGGATGTTTATCTGGCCTTGTTGCCAGCAGAAACTGGGGGTCAAACAGGCCCCCAGGACCCAGCCTGCAACAATGTGGCACCAGAACAGCTCCTGGAACCTCCACCTGAAGCCCAGGGGATCAGAGCGTCGTCTCCATAGAGCACAGCTGTGGACCTGATTTTCTGAGAGAGTTCCCAGACTGTCAGTGGCTGGTCTGTTCCCAAGGGAAAGTCTCTTGAGAACATTTTTTCTCAAGGACCAGTTTTGTAAATAACTTCATTTTTTCTCAAAACAATTCTGTACAGCTGTGCTGAGTGTTTTTCTCTTGTTTCACCAATGGGACGAGAGAGGTGGTGTTCCCTTTACCACTCATGTTATATGTGTATCATAACACCCTATAAAAAAGCTGAAAAGTTCGGAAAATAAACCTTCTGATGATTCTCGCTCTGCCTGTTGCATACAATCTACTCTCTTTATTTCATGTCCAACAGCGACACACAGCCTCGGGACAGAAAATGTTATTTGGATTCGTCACTCCTCCAAAGAGACCCTCTTTTCTTATCTGAAGGGACCGTTCTAACACCCTCACATCTAGGAGAAGCCCTGAGGACTAGAACAAAAAGCTGACACCCCACCCAGCACTTTCATTTTGACCCGACGAAAATGAGAGTCGTGAGTTAACTTAGCCTTTTCTGAGCGCTACTTTATTTCTTTTGGGTATTTTTGGGGGTTTTTTTCTCTTCTTTCTGCTGGGCTGGGATCGAAACTTAACCTTTTGTATGTTATGTATGGGGTTAAAATTAGGAAAAATTCAGAATTCCCGTACTGAGAGAGACCTATATTCCCAAATTCTACAATTCCTATCTCCTAACAAGTTCTCTTCCTCTAAAGGGAATTCCTCTAAGAATAACCTAAAAGCATTTGTTCACTGATTCTCTGAGAATTTTACTGACTTTAACGGATATTCTATTCATCTCAACCCTTTCTGGGATAGTGTTGGAGCCAGGATTTATGCATGTCAAGCTAACGCAGATTTCTGTCACGCGTTTTATTCCCTTGTTTCACATTATAGCTAAAACTGTAGAAAAAAAGTCTTCTCACTTTAAAAACTCTCTCTCCAACCCCGATTGCTATAACATATCTTATCCACCCCAGTATTCAAATGCTAATGTATCTGACTCTGACCTTGCAAAACCGGTTCTTCCACGTCGACCCTCCCCCTCCAGGCACACTCCTCAGTGCCAACCCCCGCCCCGCTTCCAGGACCAGAGAGCAGGGGATCCGCCCCGCTCCCGCTGGGAGCCGCCCCCTCCTCCCCCGCCCCGCTTCCTGGGGCAGGGAGTGTAGGACCAGCTTCACACTCACTCCAGCTGTTCCTGTATCCACCGCTCCCCTTCCCCCCACTCCCGCTATGTATCCTGCTTTCCAACACCCCACCACACCCTGTCCCTATCCTTACCCCGCACCGTCGTGTACCGCGAAACCCCCGGTTCCCCCCGCTATCCCAGAACACCCCCCTCACACACGGCCGCCCTGCCACCCCTGGCAGCGGCACTGTGTGAGTTGAATGCGGTGCCACCCCCCGCGGCGGCACAGCGCGAGTGTGGCCCGGCACCACCCCTTCCCGGCGGGCCCACGGTCCCACTGCCGACCAGCGCGGTGTGCACGGCTCCCGTCCTCCCCGTGCCCACTCCCGGCGCGCCCTTGGCTACATCCGCCCCTCCCGCCGTCCCTCCCGTGCCCCACCTCCCCGGTGCCCCCC